>NC_084992.1:4623360-4663682 GCF_963691925.1 Scomber scombrus
ATGAATGAGGGGGAAGTGTCAGTAAACCGGCCGCTCTCATTGGACGAATGAGAGCAGTTTTATTATATTGCATGCTGTGGAGAGAAATGATTATAATAATAAGAAGAAGCAAAAGCATAAAACAAATAAAGAATAATTGAAATTTGACTGAAAGGAATCGCTTCTCTGCTCAAATAACGTTACTCATCTTATTTTAGCCCTTCTGTCTGCAGCGTTTACTCAGCCTGAGTGTCATAATGCGCCACACTTTCAGTCAATCGAAGACTTATTTTAGTTCTTTGTTCAAATTAAATTATTCTGATTTATCTACAAACTAATAATTCGGTTCGAGAGACGAGACACAATTGTAACTCCGTAAATAATGAGAAGATGAGAGGGAGAGAGAGAGAGTGAGGGTGTGAATAGAGGCTCGGCATCATCTTTGCAGTTAAGTAATTTAATCCATGTCATAATATTAATAACCAGTCAGCTAAAATTCATTTCAAAGAGTCCTCTGAGTATCTGCAGTTAGTCTCTCAAAACTATGCAGAGAAGGAGTGTGAGGGGGGTTTGCAGAGTACTCAGTATGGGGGTTGAAGGGGGGGGGGGGGGGGGGGGGGGGGGGGGGGGCAACATGTTCATTTATTATAGATGTGTCAATACTAATATCAGCTGGTAAAGCATTTTATATTGATTTGTATGCAAGAAAAGCTCGTTATAGAGCTGCTATACAGAGCAAAACACTGAATTTCTGCCTGCTCACTAGTTGTGAGGGGCAGAAGGAAGGAAGGAAGGAAAGGAGTTCCTTCTTCCTCCCTCCCTCATTTCCTTCCATCCTTCCTTCCTTCCTTTCCTTCCTCCCTCCTTCTCTCTTTCTTTCCTCCCCCCTACCTTCCTTCCTTCCTTCTTCCTCCCTTCCTTCCTCCCTCCCTCGTTTCCTTCCTTTCTTTCCTTCCTCCCTCCCTCCTTCTCTCTTTCTTTCCTCCCCCCTACCTTCCTTCCTTCCTTCTTCCCTCTCTTCCTTCCTCCCTCCTCATTTCCTTCCATCCTTCCCTTCCTTTCTTTCCTTCCTCCCCTCCTTCTCTCTTTCTTTCCTCCCCCCTACCTTCCTTCCTTCCTTCTTCCTCCCTTCCTTCCTCCCTCCCTCGTTTCCTTCTTCCTTTCTTTCTTTCCTCCCTCCATTCTTCTCTCTTTCTTTCCTCCCCCCTACCTTCCTTCCTTCCTTCTTCCTCCTTCCTTCCTCCCTCCCTCGTTTCCTTCCTTCCTTCCTTCCTTCCTCCTTTCCTTCCTTCTTCCTCGATTTCTGCAGTGCAAACCAAGTCAAACAACGACACATTCAGTCTCAAATAACTAAAAACATATTCAATTTTTTTATCAAACTGCTCTTTCTTTGCACCACATTCCCTTTATATTATATCTATAGGTTAAATCATCTGAATCTTAGCCCATCACTTATTCCTAAGAAACGTTGAATAGTTAGCTTTAACGAGGATTCCCGTCCTCGACTGTCACAATATGGCGGACGTTCCACTTCTCTTCTCTCCAATTAGTCTGATTGTTCTTCCCTGTAGCTCGTGATATGGAGGGAAATTCATCTCTCCACCTGTCCACAGTGTACGTGGTTGTTAGTGGGGAACAATGCAGCGTGTTAAGTGGCCATTTATATATTTAATTTGTGTGTGTATGTGTGTGTGTGTGTCTGTGTGTGTGTGTGTGTGTATGTGTGCAGAGCGTCTTAGCATAAGCATGGAGAAGTCAGTTTAATAGATGTGCATGATTGGTTATTCTTATAAATTGAAGATATACAGAACATATTAAAGATGATGTATAGAGGAAAATCTTGTATTAATCTTAGTGTCGTCCTCCCGGGTCAAATTGACCCCGTCTGTTTTGACTGTTCCTTCTTTCATCCCTTCCCTTCCTTCCTCCCCTTCCTTCTTTCCTTCCTCCATCCTTCTCTCTTTCATTCCTTCCTCTCTCTTTCCTCCCTTCCTTCTGTCCTCCCTTTCCTCCTCCCTCCTTCTTTCCTTCCCTCCTTACTTCCTTCCTTCCTTCTTTCCTTCGTTCCTCCCTTCCTCTTTTCTTTTCTCCCTCCCTCTCTCCTCCCTTCCTCCCTCCCTCATTTCCTTCCTTCTTCCTTCCTTTCCTTCTTTCCTCCCTTCCTTCCTCCCTCCCTCCTTTCCTTCCTTCTTCCTCCCTTCCTTCCTTCTTCCTCCCCTCCCAACCTTCCTTCCTTCTTCCCTTTCCTTCTTCCTCCCTTCCTTCCTTCCTCCCTCCTTTCCTTCCTTCTTCCTCCCTTCCTCCCATCCTTCCGTCCTTCCTTCCTTCCTTCTTCCTCCCTTCCTTCTTGACTCGAGGACAACAGGAGGGTTAAAGTAAAATAAATGCAGTGTAAGTGCAACTGGAACCTCTGCTGCACTGGAAAATATTATATTATATATTTCTACAACTTCTACATCTCAAGGCGGCCATTTTTTCAAGGCAATGCAGTTCCTTGTGGAGGTTCACTATATCTGAGAGGGTCGAAGCATTGCATCATGGGACATATAGCTTATTAAAAAAGATACAGCTATTGTCAGAGGACAGTGTAACTCTTGTCTCATTTCCTTTTGCTCCGTTTTTTACTATTATCATAAAGCATGAAGCCAGTGGAGGGAACACTGATTACTGTACTTCATTGAACTAATTTAAAGTCCACAGAGTGTAGAAACATCCAAAAGATAGACTCACTGAGGAGGAAAAGCTACAGTGGAGTAAAAACTTACAGCATGCTATATATTATGTGATTTTATAGATGGCTCTGCTACGGTTCTAACCCATGATTTATACTGTGTTAATAGTTTACTGCAATGCCATTATATAAGTAGATAGCTATTCTTAATGTCTTACTGTCTTCATGTATTTCCTTCCTTCCTCCCTCCCTCGTTTCCTTCCTTCCTTCCTTTCCTTCCTCCCTCCTTCTCTCTTTCTTTCCTCCCCCCTACCTTCCTTCCTTCCTTCTTCCTCCCTTCCTTCCTCCCTCCCTCGTTCCTTCCTCCTTCCTTCCTTTCCTTCCTCCCTCCCTCCTTCTTCTCTTTCTTTCCTCCCCCCACCTTCTCTTCCTTCCTTCTTCCTCCCTTCATCCCTCCCTCCCTCCTTCTCTCTTTCTTTCCTCCCCCCTACCTTCCTTCCTTCCTTCTTCCTCCCTTCCTTCCTCCCTCCCTCGTTTCCTTCCTTCCTTCCTTCCTTCCTTCCTCCCTCCCTCCTTCTCTCTTTCTTTCCCTCCCCCCTACCTTCCTTCCTTCCTTCTTCCTCCCTTCCTTCCTCCTCCCTCGTTTCCTTCCTTCCTTCCTTTCCTTCCTCCCTCCCTCCTTCTCTCTTTCTTTCCTCCCCCCTACCTTCCTTCTTCCTCCCTTCCTTCCTCCCTCCCTTGTTTCCTTCCTTCCTTCCTTTCCTTCCTCCCTCCCTCCTTCTCTCTTTCTTTCCTCCCCCTACCATCCTTCCTCCCTCCCTCCCTCGTTTCCTTCCTTCCTTCCTTCCTTCCTTCCTTCCTTCCTTCCTCCTTTCCTTCCTTCTTCCTAGATTTCTGCAGTGCAAACCAAGTCAAACAATGACTATATCTATTTTGGCCTGATTCACACTGTTTCTGTCATGTTTGATGCAATCACTAAGATATTTCCTTCTGTGCATTTGCCAGTTTCTAAGTGAGAACCTATTTTTTATGGTCCACATAGTTTTTAAAGCACACTACATACTTTTTTTGGTTTGCAGCAACGTTTCTTGTATGCATTGAAACTTTCTTGTGTGGATCAGGTAGTTTCTGTTGTTGTCGGCATAGTTTGTGTTTGTTTCTCCGGCACAGTTGACATGTTTTCATTGGGAACCAGAACATTTTTTGATGGGACCAAATACTTTCTGTTTCACACTATATGCAGTAGTATTAACCTTCTGTTGTCCTCGAGTCAAGGAAGGAAGGGAGGAAGAAGGAAAGAAATTAGGGGAGGAAGGGAGGAAGGAAGGAAAGGAAGAAGGAAGGAAAGGAGGGAAGACGGAAGGAAAGGAGGGAGGAAGGAACGGAGGAAGTAAGACAAAAGTAAAGGAGGGAGGAAGAAGTAAAGAAAGGAGGGAGGAAGGAAGGAAAGGAGGGAAGACGGAAGGGAAGGAAGGAAGGGAGGAAGAAGGAAAGAAAGGAAGGGAGGAAGAAGGAAGGAAAGGAGGGGAGGGAGGAAGGAAGGGAGGAAGAAGGAAAGAAATGAGGAAGGGAGGAAGAAGGAAGGAAGATGGAAGGAGGGAGGGAGGAAGGAAGGAAGAAGGAAGGAAGGAAAGGAGGGAGGAAGAAAGGGAGGAAAGGAAAGAAGGGGAGGAAGGAGGAAGGGGGAGGAAAGAAAGAGAGAAGGAGGGAGGGAAGTAAGAAGGAAGGGAGGAAGGAAGGACAGAGAAGGAAGAAGAAAAGGGGATGGAGGAAGGAAAGAAAGAGAGAAGGAGGGAGGAAGAACAGACGGAAGGAAGTAAGGGAGGAAAGAAGGAACGGTCAAAACAGACGGGGTCAATTTGACCCGGGAGGACGACACGAAGGTTAAATTCACACAGGGATAGCTTTTGCAGTAGGTAGTTGCACCTTAATGCACCAGATAGCTTTTATTATTCACCAGTAAGCCTTAGCACATAGGTTTTTTAGTGTACACTTGATCGTATGCATCAGATATTGTTTGGGTGAAATGTAGATAGAAGCTGTAGAAGTCTGTTGAGTGAGATGTTCTGCTGGTCTAAGGGTAACAGCACCAACGTCTCCAGTTTGCACCAGACGACAGATTCCAGCTTTCTAATAAGGGCATAAAATGCTCCATGAAAACAATAACACAAAAGTTCCTTTGTTTTTTGGCTCCATATAAAGGAAATGATTTAAAGTTACACTCTCTTTGAAAAAAGTAGAATATGATTAATGATATCAAGCTTGGCCTCTCTGCTCCTTTTTTGGTTTCATTTGTTAGTCCATCAAGTCACTGATAAGCCACTAATGAAACAGTGTGCTGAGGCCTCCTCATTGTGCATGCTGTGTGTATTTCTGTGTGTATCACACAGCGCCTGCAATGTGGAGGCTGAGACACACAGAGACGTCGGAGGTGAAAGATTTTGATAACTTTTAATATCTAATGTCTTAAGATGATACTGAGTGAATCTGAAATCAGTCGGATTAAATCTCTAGGAGGCTAGGAGGAGTACGAGGCAGTTTTATGGCAAAACCTCCAAATTCCCTGCAATGCCATGGCCATCAAGAGTGACGGAGGTGAAAGATTTTGATAACTTTTCATCTCCAATGTCTTACGATGATACTGAGTGAATTTGAAGTCAGTCGGATTAAATTTCTAGGAGGCTAGGAGGAGTTTGTTAAAGTACGAGGTGTGGAAATTGCGAAAAATGGCGGCAAAAATCGAACAATCTAATCAATATGGCCAACTTCCTGTTGGAGTTAGGGTATGGGTCCAAGAGACTTTTTTGTTTGTATTTATATGATACATATGTGTACCAAATTTGGTTTGTCTACATCAATCTGAAGCAAGGGGCTTAATTTTTTTCATTTTGTAGGGGTGCAGTGGCACCCAACACTACCTGTTTTATGGCAAAACCTCAACATTCCCTGCAATGCCACGGCCATCAGGAGCGACAGAGATGAAAGATTTTGATAACTTTTCATCTCCAATGTCTTACGATGATACTGAGTGAATTTGAAGTCAGTCGGATTAAATCTCTAGGAGGCTAGGAGGAGTTTGTTAAAGTACGAGGTGTGGAAATTGCGAAAAATGGCGGCAAAATCGAAAAAATCTAATCAATATGGCTGACTTCCTGTTGGAGTTAGCGTATGGGTCCAAGAGACTTTTTTGTGCGTCTTTACATGATGCATATGTGTACCAAATTTCGTCCATCTACGTCAATCTGGGGTGAGGGGCTCAATTTTTAAAATCTGAGAAGAACCATTTTGTGACGCTCATTTCAAACGAACCATAAAATAATCACATTTTTTGCCCCTGCTGTGCAATGTCTGCTAATTTTCGTGAGTTTTTGGTCATTTTTAATTAGACGCTGTTGTAATTATTTGCACACATACTTTACATTTCATCCATAACAGCATATTTTTACATATAAAGTCCTACAGGCACAAACACTGATAGACAAACCCTCCTATAGACCGTCATCAGTGTGCTTCAAATGACTTCCCCAGTGAGTCAAGTAGCTTGTACAGTCTGTAGGTCGCCGCTGTGTCCCTCTCGGCAGGCAATTTATATACAAGTGGGTGGTCACAGTGTCAGGCCTGTTCCCTCTGTGGCAGTACAGAAAACTGAAGCTCTCTTATTATCTACTGCAGCACATCTGCACTGCGGCGGCTCCGTGGAGCTCCAGCAGCATAATGACCTGTGTAAGATCCCAGTTAGAGCTGCACAGATGACAAGCTATACAAAGCTAACGTCCTGTTGTGGTTAATGAACAGAGAGAAAAAAAAAAGACAGTGTTATATTTCCAATTTGCTGCCTGAATCCACTCCATGAGTCATTAAGCAAGCCACCATAAAAATGCAAAAAAACTAATCTGTAAACCTTTTTCTTGATGTCACATTTAGAGAATAACTTGCTATGCCTGCACAATGTTTCTTTTCCTAATTAGCTCGAATGCTAATGTTGCTTTTCCCCCCTTGATGATGAAAGTGACTGTTTCACCTCACCGGCTCCCTGTTTTTTTTTTTCCCTTCTAATTTTCCCCCTACGCTTCCACGTCTGCCATCTTTTAGTTCCACTTGCACAGCCAACCCTGCCCATTCAATCAGGTGCATGCTAATTAGCTTAGTGTGGGCTAGCCAGTCCCACAGGGGGGGGGTAGGTAGTGCGACAGGCTAATTAGCTCATGGCTAATAAGCGTAGCAATGGCACCGGAGGGAGCCAGAGTGGAGACCTTACAGACAGTTGTTTGTCTCCAGCTGGTTTTGCTATGATGTTGTCAGATTATATGAGAGGATGCATTAAAGGAAAAGAGGAAGGAGGGGGGGGGGTTAAAGAGAGGAGAGTGGAGGATAAGAGCTGGAAGTAAAAAGGGAGGAGATTGGAGAAGGAGAAAAAAAAGCACTTAAAATGACAAGTTAGATGGGATAGTGAGGGAGTAGATGTCGCTCATGTTGAAGATTCGGGTTCAAGCTAAAATGCTGTTAAAAATTGGCCACGATAAAGTGTCCATTAAAGGGAGCACTGCAGGAACCTTATTTTGAATAACCCTAACCCTTCACTTCTTATTGTACGAGTATGAAATGAAACTGAGGTTGATTTTTATTTTATTTTTGCCTTGTTTGTCTGTTTTGTTAGGGTTAGGGTTGTTGTGTATTTTTGTAAAATGACCTGTATTTGTACTGTAAATACTGCTAATTACTTGCCTAATTGCTGTATTAGTTATCTTATCTATTTTTATTTAGTGTGCTGTATTCACTGGGTGATACACCTACTCATATTTTTAAAAAAAAGGATTGTCATTGCGGTGTGACAAGAGGGAATAAGTGCAGAACGCATGAAATGAAAGTGATGACATTACATAAAATATGAAGAAAAATAAAAATAAAGTGTCCGTGCTGCTGTGTGGCTGCAGATATCAAGACAGGAAATGTATTTAAAAATCTGACAATCAGCCTCATCATTGATTTAATCTGTTGACTTTTCTCTCCCAACTCTGACAGCAGAGGATGTTTGTGGCTTCAGGTGGTTTTAAAAGTAACAGCTCGAGGCACAGCGGGTACAAAAACCTGCTGAGAGGTTCTGGCTGCAAAATCCGAGAATAGGAGGAACATGATGTGCCTGATGCATGATGTGTGACGGTTTTTTATTCTGCCATTCACAGCGGTTTCCAGTAATATGATGTCACTCACAAGAAGAGGCAAATTTTGTGACATTGAAAACCCGACGTTCCCAAACTCAGAGGGGAATTCACTCCATCACGTTTTCTACAGGTGCCATCCAAAATGTCTGAATAGGATTCTTTCTTTTTTTTTTTTTTCGCGATTAAATATGTACAGTTTTGGAGGCTTTGCAAAGAGGAATGGAAACACGTGGGCGGGTAAATGTATAGCTGCTGTGTGATAAGAGGGTTGATAAAAGCTTGGAGTAGTTGCTGCCGTGTAGTCGAGTAGGAAGAAGCCGTCTTTTAACCGGCGCAAAGAGGCGGCCGGGGCGAAATTTTGTGTCCATGAAAAGCAAAGTGAAGTATTCTGCATGAGGACGGACATGTTGGTGGATGACACAAGGAAAGGATTTTACATTTATCAGAAGTTGAAACCTTTTGATACCTCCATCCCCCTTTCTTCCTTCCTTCTGTCCTCCCTCTCTCCTTCTCTTTATTTCCTTTCTTCCTTCCTTCCTCCCTCCCTCCCTTCTTTCCTTCCTTCCTCCCTTCTTTTCCTTCCTCCATCCCCCTTTCTTCCTTCCTTCCTCCCTCCCTCCCTTCTTTCCTTCCTTCCTCCCTACCTCTTTTCCTTTCTCCCTCCCTCCCTTCTTTCCTCTGTCCTTCTTTCCTTCCTTCCTCGCTACCTATTTTCCTTTCTCCCTCCCTCTCTCCCTCTTTCCTCCCTTCCTTCCTTTTCTTCCTTCTTTCCTTCCTTCCTTCCTTCCTTCCTTCCTCCCTCTCTCCTTCCTTCCTTTTTCCTCCCTCCCTTCCTTCCTTCTTCCTCCCTTTTGATGTTTCCTCCTCTTTTTTTTTTTAATGCAAACGAATATTCACTGAATATCGGTTGTTCTTTCTGAGCCTCATCTGGTTCATGTCTGGCAGATCTCAGGTGTGTTGTCATGTTGCTTGTGCAGAGAAAGAAAGAGGAAAGCTAGAAAGAGAGAAAGAAAGAGAGAAGTAGAGAGAAAAGAGAAAGAAAGAGAGAAGAGAAAACAGGTTGGGGACTCACTCAGTCATTTTCAGCTTGGGGCAATCCAAACTTGGCCTTTTGTAAGGAGGGCACACACATCTCTCGCCCACACACTCGCTGCCTACAGGCACACACACACACACACACACACACACACACATCAAATGGACACACACATGAAAACACAAATGCAAATGTGGATGTCTGCTCTACACATACACACATTCATTATTCAGAGAAGGCTGATTCAGGTTTGTGGAAACTACTCTTGGACTCCATTTAACATATCTGAATGGTTGTGTAAGTGGAACGGCCTCGTCACCTTTTAAAACAGACCCGTGGACAACGTTTCACAGAGGAGGATACGGTGCATTAAACACAGATCCGCCGCATGTTTAGACTTCATTACAACTACACGTAACTGCATCTTTCACATTACGGCTGTCGTTTTAAAAGGCGGCAGTGTGCTTTAACTGAAGGGCTTGATGGGTGATAGAATGGTGTCTGAAAACATCATTTGCATCAGAATCCAGGGAGACTGCGTACTTTCCCAAACCGACGTTTACATTCTGATAGTCACGTGTACGGAGGTGGGAAAGAAGCCAGGATTAAAAACATCGCTCTCAAGCTCTTTTCATTTTTCTACATTATTACCTCTGTCACTTGTCTTGTGTATGTGTCTACACCACCAGGAATGCTTTTAACCTTTGTGTCGTCCTCCCGGGTCAAATTGACCCCGTCTGTTTTGACTGTTCCTTCTTTCCTCCCTTCCTTCCTTCCATCTGTCCTTCCTCCCTCCCTCCTTCTCTCTTTCCATTCTTCCTTCCTACCTACCTTCCTCCCTCCCTCCCTCCTTCTTTCCTCCCTCCTTCTTTCCTTCCCTCTTTTCTTCCTTCATACCTTCCTCCCTTCCCTTTTTTCTTCTCTCCTTCCTTCCTCCCTTCTTTTCCTTCCTCCATACCCCTTTCTTCCTTTACTTCTGTCCTCCCTCTCTCCTTCTCTCTTTCTTTCCTTCCTTCCTTCCCTCCTTTCTTCCTTCCTTCCTACCTTCCTTTTTTCTTCTTTCCTTCCTTCCTCCCTTCCTCTTTTCCTTCCTCCATCCCCCTTTCTTCCTTCCTTCTGTCCTCCCTCCCTCTCTCCTTCTCTCTTTCTTTCCTTCCTTCCTCCCTTCCTCCCTCCTTTCCATCCTTCCTACCTTCCTTCCTCCCTTCTTTCCTTCCTTCCTCCCTTTCTCTTTTCCTTCCTCCATCCCCCTGTCTTCCTTCCTTCTTTCCTTCCTTCCTTCCTTCCTCCCTTCCTTCCTTCTTCCTCCCTTCCTTCCTTGACTCGAGTACAACAGGAGGGTTAAGGATGATCTGAATGTGAATGCTGTTATCCCCGTTTGAACTTGTGCCTATCTGCAGCAGACATCGGGTTTATCGCCCTGTATTTGAGTCTCACCTTTATAAACACGTTTGCGTTAAGATGTGGTATAACAACCCATACAATAGCTCTTTTCTTCTGCAAGTAGAAAACATATGTCATATACCTACTAAACCTTTCTTGAAAAGAAGCTATTACACAGTCCTTAGTTAAAACGTCCATTTATGCCATTCTGTTCTTCTTTCCTCCAGAAGACATAAAGCAAAGCAACCAGGGCTTAAAAAAACTTTATTGTCAATATCAGCGGTTCTGATGGTAATTCATCTAATTAGTTTGTGTATTTGCTATTTTTAAGTCAAACACTAATTTGCAGTTTTGTAGAGCAACTGGGCCGTTCCTAATCGCCTTCATTATTTTTTTAAGAGCCAGCATTTAGGCAATTTAGGGCCGTGTCTTGCGGTTCTTCCACATTAGCTTCATTACTCATCCATTGCATGTTATGAATATTATCTCATTGTGTTTTGTTTTTATCATTTGGAAACTCATAATGTCAGGGCTGCTTTTATAAGCTCAAAGAAATATTCTGCATTCCGACCGATTTTGCTTCAACTCAGTGCTTTTAATTGCAAAATAGTTAGTGTCATCGCAAATTAGACTTCTCAGTTTGACTGTTCGTAGCTGATTTCAACCCGTTCTCATCCCAGGTCATCAAATACTGACCGAAACTTTATCACATCCCTCTAGGCAACCTTTAGCGTCTGTATCAGGACACATCAGGCTTTCAACTAAATCCAAAAGGTGTGGTCTGGTTAGGTTTAGGGAAACATCATGATTTGGGATCAAATGACCACTTGAAATGTCGTCAATGGCAACAGTGAACACCACGACAGATAACTGTGGAGGAGGCGGGAGGCAAATGGCGATCTCTAACAGGAATATCAATTTTTTGCCATCTAACTATAGAGCCATCCACCCAACTAGCCTCCTCTTAAGAAGGAAAATGTCACCTTTATATAGACGTCATCAGTCTCATGGCATCTAATTTTAAAAAAACTAAATATCCCAATATAAAACATGTTTTTTGTTTAAATAGTACAAAAACGTAACAAGTAATCACCCTTCTTTTACTTGAGAGGAAGCGGGAGGTGAATAGCGATCTCCAGCAGGAAAGTCCACTTTATGCCGTCTAACTATGGAGCCATTCAACTGAATTCACTTCCTCCAAAGAAGGTCACTATATAGATGTCGTCAGTTTCATGGCGTCTAATAATAACGTGGATGGGTTGATGTTGGACTTAGTTGAAAGCTGGGTACGTCTCATACAGATGCTAAAAGGCTGCCTTGGGTATTGGTGTCAGACACTGAGGGGTATAAGAACCAACTAATTTAGTCTAACCTCACAATAACCACACTGCATGAGGTTCCTCTCTGGGGAAATTAAATCAAGACTCCGGCTGTGTTCGCGTTATGTTTGAAGCTGCAAAGCATCAGAAAGACTTGATTGACCGGCCCCAAAAACTCTACCCATCCTCCTTTCACCTGTGACTCCCTTTTGTTAGCTGAGAACACAGAGAGAGAGGAAAATAATGAAAGGTACGGCAAAGGAAAAGGGCAGCGTCTTTTGATCTCGCTGTAAAAGAAACTAGAAAGGTGAAAGTCAAAAGTAACAGAAACAGAAGAGAAAGAAAGGAAGCTCGTCCTCCTGGAGGAAATCAAAAGGTAGTCGGAGGACTATGGATCAGTTTTGTCTCGAATTACTTCTATAATTTATTTCTTCCTTCCTTCAAAACTTCTCCTCATTTGTCAGTCTTTGCCAAACTTTTCGGGGGGTTTGTCTCAAGTTGTTGTGGCCTTCTTTGAGTGAGAGGTCTGATTGGATTTCAACAAACTTCTGGATCCATTAGGGGCCCAAATTTTAGATGATAACACCTGGATTTTTTAAAGCTTTCCATGTTCTCTCTCCTTTATTATCGATCATCAATGTACAGGTTTAGGAAATAATTTAGCTGAAATGTAGTTCTGAGTGTTTGGGCTCTTAAAAATCTAATTATTTGTAAGTGTTGCGATTGATACATAAAAAAATAGTTACAGATTTTATTTCCATGCTTTAACATTTGCCACCGATCCTGTCTTTGGCTTCATCTCAAGCTCTTTACTCTCTCCATGTTTATATCAATTCATTCATTCAGTCTGACATTGTGTTACTTGCTTTTTATGCTAATTGTGTCCTTCTGAATAGAGCCACGACTCCCTCTCTTTTTTTGGTAAATAAATCACGTCATCGTCTGGTAATTGATGCACAAAGTGACACAAGAAGCAACGTGACGCCTCGATTTTTTTCACCTCCGTCCTCTTTCCTCTGTTAACTAGTCATCTTTCACATCTGTCACATTCTCACACACACTGTGATAGACCACGCTGGGCAGATTCATTAAGGATGCTGCTGTTAGAAAATAAAGAAAGAGCTAAAACCAAACACACACTCCTTCTTTTCGTTTTATCGTGGACGTTTTTCTGTATCTCCGAAACTTCCTGTGTGTCTCTATCTTTATCTCTGTGGTCCATTTTCTTTCTGTCTCCCTCTAACAGTCTCATCAACTCTAATGAACCACAAACAGAAAAGGAAAACACCTCGCCACTTTTCCTCCAGCTGCCATTTTTTTTATTTCTTTCATTCCTCACCTCATCCACTTTATTTTCTACCTTTTTTTTTTTACCTCCACCTCCTCTCTCATTTCCCTGTCTCCCTCCTACACCACTCTCAGCTCTCCATCTCTTTTGGTCACAGCCATTTGGAGAAGAGGAAGAGGAGGAGGGTGGAGGGGGTTTAAAAAAAAAAAAAAAGAGAGAGAGAGAGAGAGAGAGAGAGAGAGAGATACAAAACAAAATAGAAAGTCTGCAGCAGCACCTGCTTTTTACAAAATGGCTGCAGACGTGACGGTGAAAAGTCATTTTCGGATATGCAGGTGACATCCAACATCAGGATGTACAATTGCTGCAGTGTTTGAGGAGGCGGTTTATAAGGAGAGTGGAGACATCTGTTTAGGCTGTTGAATCCTGAATGAAAGTTATAACCTCCTAGCATGAACACCCTCTTTTTTCTTTTTCTTTCTTTTGTACTCATAAATATGTTCTCTCCTTTTTGCATCTCATCATTTTTCTCGTCTTCACGCATCTCACATCGTCTCGCTTTCTCACTGTGGCAATGAATACTGAATCAGCCAGAGACAGACGGTGCGTGGGGTCTCCCCTGAAGGAGGGATAAAAAACACACACACCACACACACACACACACACACACACACACACACACACACACACACACACACATGCTCACAGGCATATGCCCGAGTGAGAAGCCCTCTGTCTTCGACCATATACCGATGCATGCCGGGATGATTTTGCCGCTGATAAATTCTGACAGCGTAATTTTCCTTATCGGTAATCGGCAGTCACTGAGTCTCAAATAGCTTCTTCAAACATGAGTGAAGCCAATGAAGCTCGGCGCAGGAGATTAATGGAAAACACACACATAGTACCACATGCATGATATCACACACACACACGCAGAGTTATGAAACGCCTGGCATTACAATGCTGTGGCTGCCTTTCATCATATTTTGGTATTATCTTCATGTTATCTAGGAAACAATAATGAAACGCCTCTTCTTTTTCCTCTTTCTTTTTGGTGACTTGCTGTATCTTTTTCTTCCCTATTCCTCCATGTATCCTTTCATCTTATAGCTTTCCTTTGCATCATGCTAACCATCATCTTCTCCCCCATCAGTGGCTTCACTTTGAGTTTGATTACTATTAACCTCTGCATGTGTTAGTGTTTAATCTTCTTCCCCATGCATGCCACCAGATTAAAAGTGTCCACTTTGCATGCGTTACGTAACAACAATAATGCATTATGTAACAATTTATATACTGTAAACACAAATGCCAAGTTGTATGAGCGTTGTTGGATGGATTTATCTGCTTTTTTTTTTTTTGTTCCCGTGAGCATGAGTACATAAAACTACAAAAGCACACAGTGTCGATCTTCTAAAGCCCACACTTCTTAAACAATGTCTCCAGCGTCCAACAGCATTGATGTAATAGTTTGTAAGCTGTGGAATCAGCTACTGAGTGGACTATTTGTTCAGATTATTGTCAAAACTGAACTTTCAATCTCAGGACTTGCCCTATTTCAAAGGTTTTTCCAAATGAAATCGATTAATGGAGTCTTATTTTGTCTGAATTTGGAGCTGATGCATGTTTTCTGGCCTATAACGTCCTATAATTCAGTCAGTTTTTTAACAGCGCATCCTGGTGCCCTTGTCAACTCTATATGTGAGTAAATATCACATGACCACGTTGTAAATTGCCTCAGGTGGTCATCTGTCACTGGTAAAGATATTCTCTTAATGAGACCAAAGAAATATATAAATATGTAAGAGCCTGCCTAGACATTTTAGCTGCAGGTGTAACAATATACTGTATACATATTAATTTATACACACATGCTGTATACCAGTACCTGCAACCTGTTTTTGTTAGCATTTACAGTATAGTATAGTAAAGTATCTATCTATCTGACCTTTATAAACTTTAGACCCTCCTGATACTATATATTGTAAACATTTGGCTCAAAATCTTTGTTATCTTGATGGCTTAAGTCCATTTGTGCAACCTTATTTTCATGTGTCCTGTTCTGTTTTAAACAACATTGGGAGCTTTGGCTTTAAATACTAGCAGTGCTATTAATACTGTTTTCCAGTTTGTTATTAATATAAGCTCTGTTGGTTTAATGCCTGTTTTGTTCTCATGCTGCATTCTGTTGAATATCATTTAATATTATAAAAAATCAACACAGGCAGTTTTGACAATTTCAAATCATCACAAAGCCCTTATTAGCCTAAACACAATTAGCTCCAGAGTGGAATATGTGAAGCTTTCTCTTTCTATGCCAGCACACATTTTAGCAATTGGCAGATGGCCCGTTGCATTACTCAAACAAAACTCTACAAAAACTGTTTTGACACGACCGTCATATCTTCAGACCCGGAGAAGCAGTTGGGATAGACGAGATATTTGTGTGCAGAGGAAATAGGGTTAGACAAGATTTGGCACGCTAACATATTAGACAAAATGTTTATGTCTTGTTTTTTGGATGTGATGGTTCGGAGTAGAAATATGGCAACACATTGAAATGGAAACTATGTGATATGTGGTTGTTGTTGCCGAGGCATTGATGAAAAGAAGTGAAAGGGATGACTCAGCGCTACTTGAAATAAGCGTTATGTGTATTATTTACTATTATGATTACCAGACTCGAAAAAAAACAGATGAACCGCACAGCTCTGAGGTATCCCAACTGTTGTATTGCTCACTCGGGAAGGTGGAGAAGGTGACACTGGCAAGATATAGAGAGAGGACAGGCAATGTGTTGGAGAAATGACAGGGCAATTTTAAGAAAGGAGGGGAGAAATATAGGGACTTCACAGATGGACGAAAGAGCAAGAGATTTAAGGACGGTGAAAGAGTTTAATGGCAGAAAAGTGGGGTGCTGGAAATTAAAAAAACAGATTTAGAGGTGTCAACTGTTAGAGAAAGTGGCACACAAATAATAAAGGGATTAATGAACTGACTGAGGTACAGCGAAGTAGAGGATGGGAAGCAGGTGGAGGAGATTAAACTAGTGATTTAAAGTTGTTTTTTAAGGCTTTTACAGCCCACCCTTGTACCCAAAAAGGCTGCTTCTTGTTTCTAGAGGGATGAAGGTAGAGGAGGCTCGAGAAAAACAGATTAGAAAGGAGGGATCAGCGGATGAATGGATGACTAGACATGCAGCACATATCCATACAACCATAAAATAAAAGATAAGTCTATGTTGGTTGAAGCAAAGGTGAGGAAAAGGGAATTAATTTCCTTCTGTAAACTCTGAGGGAACGAAAGAGAGTAAGTGAAGTTGATAGGGGTGAAATGCACAACACCAAAAAAGAAAAGAAACTGAATAAATTAATAGTGGAGCAGCGGAAGTAGAGGAATGCAAAGGATTAACTTAAAACATTGGGTTGTGATCTCCTGGTCTAGACGAATAACTCACCAAAGTCTGCAAGTTTCTTTGAATATCCGAGATTGATATCTTTATTTCTTGCGTGACCTTTCCGTACTTTCTTCTTCTTCTTTGTCTTCTGCTTTCATTCTCTCTTTACTCTCTAACCCTGCCTCTGCGTTTCATTTTCACTTTATTAGATACAGCACGGTGAAGGGAATGATGGAGAAGAGGGAAGAAAGACACGAGGGAGGGAGGGGGATATTTTTATACCCTTTTTGTGCATTGATGTGTCCTCTTGCTACTGTTGCTACTGTTGCTACGGTGGTGGTTGTGCAGTTTCCCTACAAGTGTCATTAAAGTTTAATTGGACTGCAGCTCTTTTCAATCCAATCCGTCTTAGTTATTTACAACTACTGTGCAGACTTTTTTACCCTCAAGGAAGTTTTGTTCCTCCTCCTCCTCCTCCTCCTCTTAAGTTCATGCCCCAACACTTGTCTCTTGAATCAATGAACTGGAGGATCTTCCTTTCTAATTGTTTTTACACATTTTTCTGTCATATCCATCTTTAGAAACTGAGTCCAACCATTTAAACATGAAGAATTACCGAAAAAACTAGTAACAAACCAACTGAAATTACATTATCACGAACGTGAACTGCATGTTTCTCACAAGATACTGATGTGTAATGTAAGATCCACGTCAAACTTGTAGACACAAAAGATACTACAATGGCAGTTAGAGCTAAATAAGCCTCTTATATTAAAATAGACAGATGTGTAAGTCACTCCATCTTCTACTTTACGTCTTTATGTTCATGTCCCAATACTTTTCTCTCAAATCGATGAACTGGAGGACCTTCCTGCCTTGTTGTTTTTACACATGTTTCTATCATGTCCATCTTTAGAAACCGAGTCCAACCATTTAAACATGAAGTATTACCGAAATAACTAGGAACAAACCAACTGAAAATATATTACAAGAACGTGAACTGCATGTTTCTCAAAAGTTACCGACAAATGTTGGTCAAACTTTCAGACACAAAAGACACTATAATGAAAGTCTTGTCAAGAGCTACATAATCCTCTTATATGACAATAGACTGATTTGTATCTCTATATATATATCTTGTACTTCTTCTACTTTACATCTTCATGTTCATGTCCCAACACGTATCTCGATTCAGTGAACTGAAGTATCTTCCTGCATGGTTGTTTTTACACATTTTTCTATCATGTCCATCTTTAGAAACCGAGTCCAAACATTTAAACATGAAGAATTACCGAAAAAAACAGTAACAAACCAACTGAAAATACATTACCAAGAACATAAACTCTCACAAGTTACTGTCAAACTTTGCTTAAACTTTCAGACACAAAAGACAATACAATGACAGTTGTCTCAAGAGCTACATAAACCTCTTACTTTAAAATAAACTGATGCGTATCTCTTCTACTTCTTCTACTTTACATGTTGTTTATCTGTCTTGAGTTGATCAGATCTCACACTCTGCTCGAAGATGGAGACTCAATGTATTGTGGCACTTAAGTGTATTTAATTCAGTTTTATTTATATTACAACAAAGTGTCAGTCAAGATTGTGTTGTGCACATGTATTAAAACAAGCTCACTAGAGTTCGCCGTGGATATTTTGACAGCAGTCACATGGAAAACCAAATATCTGAACTGCTCAAATTGCAAGATGCCTGACAAACTTGTCCTTTCAGTCGTCTGACAGCAGCCATCTGGTCGAAATTCTGCCCAGTTTTAAAATGAGTTGGAGGCTTTTACATGCTCCTCATTTGTATGACATGACGCTCCATTTATATGTTGCGTGCTTCTTCCCAGGTGGCCCTAATTCGAACTGATTGTAACAGAACCTATATAGAGGGGGATTAACCTGGCTCAGTCTCCACTTCCTAGCCTTGGCAGCAGCATGTTTTTTTGTCTTTGTTAGTTTTGTGTGTTTTAGTTGGATTAGTAGTGTTTTCGGGGCTTTATTTCTGTTAGGTTTAGTATTAGGCTGGTCTGGGTGTATTCCAGCCCAACAGTTTTGGTTTAGAAATTGTTGATTTGTTTTGTTGCAAACCTGACACTCGTTATTATTTCTCTGTCATGAGCTGTTTCAGAGGGACGTAACAGGGTTTAAATGAACATTAATCTGTTCATTGTCTGGCTTCAGCTTTAGTTCTTCCATGCCAATCCTACAGCCACCCAGCCCTTTTTACCACTTAGGAAAGCTTGCCCATTTGCTTCTATTGCTACCCATGTAGACATCAACTCTGCATGGCTTCAACTTTATCAAATGGAGCCTACAACAACAAAAAAATGTCTCTTATGGTTTTTAGAGTGTTATGTTTGCTGCAGTTAGATCTTCAATCTACTTGACTTTTTTTTTCTTTTCTTTTTTCATTTTACAACCCCCGATAGCTTCAACCCTTATCGTCTTCATAATATATCACTTTTATGCGTTGTCATCTGCGTGTAATCGATCTTCATGCACAAGACCAATTTCCTGAAACTCGTGGAGCTCATTTGGTAAAAGAATGAAACGCTGGATATTGAATTCAGTCTTTTTTTTTCTTCTTTTTCTTTGTACAGCCATATTAATGCAAGGCTGAAATTCTGATGGTAGTGATAAGACACAGCGAATGTATTCAGTCCAATCTCATCTCATCATCTTACTCTCTTCCTTCCACCGACCCCCTTTTCTTTTTTCTTTTTTTCCCCATTCTTTTACACCCAGTGTTCAGCTCTGGCATTTTTTTTAAGAAATCAAAGACAGGGTTCTTGTTGTGAGTGATTATCTGTATATATTTGAGTCAGTACATGAATTTAAATGCATCTGCACTGTGAAGGACCTGCCAGCTTAATAAACATATTTTTCTTATCTTTTTTGCATTGAAAATCTTCCTCCCTGCCTGTTGCTCTCTTGTTCATCCCCTCTTCTATTCTCTCTCTCTTGCACCCACACCAACATGCACTACGCTTGAATGCCCTCTCCTCTCTTCATCAACTGACTCATACAAGGGGACTTCATATTTATGCATGTGTATGAACGCAATTTGACTCACACATGCACACACACACACACACACACACACACACACACACACACACACTCACACATAGACAGACAGGATTACATACACAGCCGGGTTAAAAGGGTGGAACCGAGGGTCTGAGAGAATATTTATCTGCATCGGTCAGGGCTCGAGCAGGTTGGCACACTCTCACACACCCAGAGTCGCACTCAGATGTTGGTTAAAAGGGTGTAACAGGCAGGTCTGACAGACAATATTATCTGCTTTGGTCAAGGCCTGGCAGCTTGACATGCAATAACACACACACACACACACACAGACAGGCTCTCACACACGGCGTCTCACCGCTAATGCAATGTGTTTTTTTTCATTACGACCCAGTCATTGGAGACAATTACACGGGTCATCCTGGATTTTAATGGAGAAATAATGGACTTGGAGGAAGGCAAGGAGAAATAGACAGTGAGAAGTGAGAGAGGGGAGGTAGAGATATGGCAGGGAAGGAAAAAAGAGACAGACAGAGAGGGAGAGAGAAGAATAATGGGCTGACACTCATGCTGCATGCCAATTTAAAAAACCTCAACAAAGAAGTGTGTGTGTGACGTCCCTGCAGACACCAAAGTGGTTTTCTCTCAATATTAACGGTCTTCAAATCAATGCATCACATTACTTATATATAGTGTATAAGTGTGCAGGCATTCGTTAACATATCTGCTTGTTACCCTTCTGCATTATGAATGAACATATATACAAAAAAACAAGCTCCATGATTTGAAAGGACTTTGAAAGGAGTCGTCGTCCATTGAATCAATCAATATCATATCGTGAAAAAACTTGTGATTTACATCCCCTAATATCAACAGTATGCCTCGTGCCAAACACGATATATTTGGAGGAACTTTAGACTGCTGAGGATAGAAAAATAACTATTAATCCCCACAGACTGTCACCCATACAGAGGAAAAGCAAGTTAAAGCAACAACATAATAGATATGGTCCTATCCACACATAATGGACAGACTTTAAGGCTCCCTCTTGCCTTTCGGTGTGTTAAAGCACACAATTTACAAACTCTGCTCCATTTTTAAACGTACTCTCTCCCATTGCTACGATACTGGTGCACAATGCATTGTGTTAAAGTCCCGTTAGCTCATTAAATTCACATTTTCACGGAGAAGCCATTTACAGCAACAGTTGGCTTCTCTAACATTTTGTTCTTACAAGTGCTTTTATATGCATATTACATCATTTTACAGCTTTTGATTCTTGTTACCCGAGGGACTCAAAATATGTCTGCATAAACTTTTAACCCTGCTCAACTTCTCCATGTTGCACTGTTGAGTCTTGAATTGCAGCAGCAGCATCGTATTTATTATAAATGGCGGTATGTTGCAGCTGTAGTACTCAAATCTATATATATGTGTTTGAATGGACGGAGCGAACACAGACTCGGATGAAGCGATGGTGAGACATGAACACGGTGTTTATTAGTGTAGGAAGATACTGAATAGAGGAATCAATGGTGCAGAGGTGGTTTGAAAAAGAGAATTTTTCAATGTGTAACCTCTGCAAACACACTTTCCTACACCTTTCAAACCTTCAGGCTGAGTATTTGATTCAAAAGATAGATTTTTGATAATGTATTCCTTTTCTCTTTTTTTTTAAATTTTGATTTCCAGTGTTTGTATATGATTAGGGTGCAGCCTCCATAAAATTCCCCGAAGCCAAACCAGGCTCATTATGCATTATCCTATATGCTGAATGGTTTAACTTATGTCTTTATTGACCCAAAAGGCAGTGTGAAATGTATTCCCTTCTTCTTGAGGCCAAATTAATACACCAGAGCCAGAGAAACATTAACAGTCTGTTTGTTTGGTTATATAAATTATAATAGTGACCCCATGTTTCTCCATAGTGCAATTTTAACCCTGTAAAGCCTGATTATCAAATAATTGCCATACAATTCAAATTCTTTAAAACTGGACTGTTTTTTTGACCTTCTGACAAATAATTTATAAAACGGATTAAATAACACTTTGCATATCAATGAAAACATTGATTACAACATTTTTTTTTAAAGCTCTTAAAAGGTCCTGCATAAAGCTCATATTACAGACAAATGACCTTTTATACCTGCTGTATCTAATTTGACACACATGTCTGTCTCTAAATGGAAGATTACTGTTATTTTTTCCCTCTGATAAGATTTTGAGCCAATAAAGCTTCACCTGAGGATACAAGATATATAAAAGAAACTGAGTATAAAGTTTTTAGTTGGTTTTCAAACCTCAGTGTTTTATAAAACACTGAGCCAGTTTCATGTGTGTCTCACTGACAAAAAGCCGTCACTTTTAACCGATAAAGCCAGTAAAGTTATATCCTCGATGTCTGAAAATGACAACCGACAGATTTACAGATACATGACTTTCTATACCTGCTGTATCTAATTTGATGCAAACATTTTCAACAGGGATTAATATAATAAAATAAACTACAAAATATGTAATAATCCAGTAACCATTGTTACTGAAGTATCAGTAACTATTTGAATGCTTTTCTTACCTTTTACTTTTTCAAAATTGGCAAAAATATCCAGGCTTCTAAATTGGGTCAATTGACATCTTTGATGCCTCTAATAAAAGGTCCCCTGGTGGTGTATCTGTGCATTACATGTATCTGATCGTATCAATCAATCAAACTTCATCATATATTGCAATGTAAGTGTTTTACATAGTCAGAACAAAAAAACCCATTTAAAAATAGGATGTCAGGAATCTCAGGAAACACTATCATAACTCAAGAATCTGCAATGAGGAAAAAACCAGAGGTAGGATAAAAATAAATATAAATATTTAATAAAAGAAATAAAATATCAGGTTTTTACACTGATGTCGAGGTCTCTAAAACTCATTATTCACTTTGCGTTACAGGGTTGATATTTGGTGCAGCTATTATAGCTTAAACTAAGCAGATAGAGTGTAGATCGAAGAAAAGGTCAAACCTCGGAGTATCTGTTCTTTGGGGTCGGATGCAAAGACGGCTCTAAGGTACTTTACGTTAGAAAACGGTGTCGCCTGTCAGAGGGATCTATGATGTCACAGCTTGATATCACTGCGGGGCCTTGTGATAGGTCAAAACATCATTTCACATTAACAACATTGGTTTTTTGGCACATTACAACGTTTGTACAGTAGCCAGCTTAACCGACTCTTAGACGGTTTGTAAGACGTGTGATTGTGACTCCCCAACAATCTTCAATCAGAGTCCGACAAGGCGTTGATGTAAGACCAGGCGGGGAGTTCCGGTCCTCTGAAATGATGCCAACGTAGAAATAACTTAAAACTGCATTCTATCAAAAGGCCACCAGGGGGCGACCGTTTTGGTGTCAAAAGGACTTCCGTCTCTATACAAGTCGATGGAGAATTCACCAACTTCTCACTTGATTTCTAACATCAGTAAACGTTTTCAAAATGTGTTTATGGTCTCAATCGCTAGTTTAAAGCCTTCTTCAATGCAGTATGATGTTCATTTGGGACATTTTGGCCTCCCTGATTTTATATGTGACGATAAAGCAGGGTATGCATTAGGGCGTGGCTACGTCGTGATTGACAGGTTGATTGGTTCACAGGTTCAGGAGGGCGCCTCATGCCCCTCCTGATGCCCATATTAGTAGAATCCGTGTTTTTATTTTTCCCAGCATGCACCTGAAATTTTCAAGATGGCTCTGCTCAGATCTGAAACTATTGGCTTCCGAGCAGCAGTCCACAAACCAATGGGTGACGTCACGGATGTTACGTCCACTTCTTATATACAGTCTATGGTTCCCGGTCGATAAAGGTTGCCGAGACGTTTCGACTGTAGGAGCGTAATTGGTCCTTTTGGCACAGGAAGTGGCAGGTCGTTTGGATGTGAGGCTAAAGCTTGGTCACTAATGAAGCCACTCTCTCTCTCTGTAGATTACCTTAAGTGCCTCCATATTTTGTAAGGCTGTGGGGATTTATTTTGCTTAGTCGTCGTTTCCTAAATGGTTTTTAACATCATGACTTGGCACTTTTTTTGTTTTAAAGTAAATGCGAAGACGGCTTGGTGACCTCAGCAGCGATTCATTTGATAATTGAAGCAGAATTGGATGTACCACAACTTCAGCTCTCGCAGGGCTTCAAAATCATGACGGAGCATTTCGATGAACATTAAGACATGTTAAAAAAAACGATGTCTGGTTATTGATTTTTTTTTTTTTATTACATTTTTTGCTGTGTAAACTATTCTCGGACGACATCCTGACTGATTTTCAATTTCTATATTTTAGCTTGGTAACAGGAAATGCTGATGTTTTAGGTTTAACTGGGATGCTGGTATTGATTTCCTATAACCACAAGAACCCTGTGTGTGTGTGTGTGTGTGTGTGTGTGTGTGTGTGTGTGTGTGTGTGTGTGTGTGTGTGTGTGTGTTATTATGTGCATATTTTGACCTTGTGTATGGGTTAGCGTTAGTATTGATTGAGCATTGATGACTTAAACTGTGTCTTTAAAGAGGAAGAGATCTCCGATTGCAATCAGCAGAAAGCTACTTCAGTGTAATAAAGTGGTTTATATGTGTGTGGGTTATTTTAAAGTGTGTGTTTATTGGAGACTTCAATTTATTCTTTTACACTATAGCAGGGATGTCAAACATGCAGCCCATGGGCCAGAACTGACCCGCCAAGGTTTCCAAGCCGGCCCACTTTCCTTCCTGTCTTTTCCTTCCTTCCTTCCTTTCTGTCTTGTCTTCCCTTCCTTCCTCCCTGTCTTGTCTTCCCTTCCTTCCTTCCTCCCTGTCTTCCCTCCTTCCTGTCTTTCCTTCCTTCCTTCCTTCCTCCCTGTCTTCCCTCCTTCCTGTCTTCCCTGTCTTCCCTCCTTCCTGTCTTCCCTCTTCCCTGTCTTCCCTCCTTCCTGTCTTCCCTCCTTCCTGTCTTTCCTTCCTTCCTTCCTTTCTGCCTTGTCTTCCCTTCCTTCCTCCCTGTCTTGTCTTCCCTTCCTTCCTTCCTCTCTGTCTTGTCTTCCCTCTTTCCTGTCTTCCCTCTTCCCTGTCTTCCCTCTTTCCTGTCTGCCCTGTCTTCCCTCCTTCCTGTCTTCCCTGTCTTCCCTCCTTCCTGTCTCTCCTTCCTGTCTTTCCTTCCTGTCTTCCCTGTCTTCCCTTCCTTCTCTTCTTCCTTTCTCCTTTCCTTCCTTGAAAGCTCTCTCTTTGGTCCCAGTGTGCAATCGGTGAGGAAGTTTTCCTATTTCCTGTATGTGGCTAAGAAGGCATACATGTCGTCTTTGTGTGTGTGTGTGTGTGTGTGTGTGTGTGTGTGTGTGTGTGGGACCCATCTGTTTCTCGGCCTCTCACTCTCTCCATCTCCTCGTCTGTCAGCTCTTGGCTACGATCTGTCTTCCTTCCCATCTGATGCAGCAGCAGCAAATCATTAAAAATCATCCACCACACTGCATTTCTATTCTCTCCCATCTTTTTCTATAAGAGTCTTCCTCTCTACTGTACTCCTACACGATCTTCCTCTTTGAATTCAGAGAAAACACCAAGTTAGGTTCAACAATGGGCCGGTTTATTCAGGATTTTTCATTTAAGGGAATGCCGTTAAGGTATATGTTTATTTCTTCTAATTTATTTAAGAATAAAACAGATTTACAACACTGTTAAAATATTGTATCTAAAAGGGAAAATGGCATCAACACAGCATTTCTCTTCCACTGCCAACAAGTTGTTGCATTTCACGTATTAAACTTTAATTTCTGGAAGGTTTATTGGACTTTAAGATAGCATGACAGTTTTAATGCCTCTGCTGGAGTGGGGGTGCAGGATTAGATGTAACAAGGACAAATGAAAATAATTGGGATTTACAGGAGTCTTGTGTTTAATTGATTTGTAGATTTGTGAAAAAAATGAAAGTTTATTTTAAACTATTTAAGTGAGAATTCCTCCCTTCCTTCCTTCCGTCTGTCCTTCCTCCCTCCCTCCTCTCTTTCTTTCCTTCCTCTCTATTGCCTCCCTTCCTTCCTCCATCCCCCTTTCTTCCTTCCTTCTGTCCTCCCTTCCTCCCTCCCTCCTTCCTTCATTTCCTCCCCCCTACCTTCCTCCCTTCCTTCTTTCCTCTGTCCTTCTTTCCTTCATTACTCCCTTCCTCTTTTCCTTTCTCCCTCCCCCCTCCCTCCTTCGTTCTTTCCTCTGTCCTTCCTTCCTTTCCTTCCTCCCTTCCTTCATGTGTGAGCACCACATGCTGCTCTTCGCCTACTTCTGGTCCAATGCATTGTAAATTGTGCCGATCAACACCAGCAAATATTGTTTCTGTTGCAGACACTTTATTAAAGGCTCGATTATGCATGGGCTGGCAGTATTGTAAATATACTTAACATTGCTCATCTCATCTGTTACAGTGAAAAAAGTCCAGATGTGAGGTTTTTTGTTTTTTTTGTATAAGACAGCCAAAGAGTATCAGGCAGCGTTTCAATCCTAAAGTCTGACTGTGTGTTTGAGCTTTACTGTAACTGATAACATTATTAAATACTAGACATTTTTGCCATAATCCTCTAATATATTCTCTCAAAATGGATTAAAAGCAGAAATTTGATGCTGGGTCCACAAAAAAAGTGCAAGTGCATTAACCTGACTATGTAAATATGAGTTTAACTGCTGACACACAAAATAGTTCTCCAGTTCGTCAGTATCCCTTTAACTCAGATTTCCAGTCAGCACAGATAAAGCAGATGAATGTGAAAGCAGCCGTTAAGTGTCACACTTTGCACATGTGTCGTTTTGCAGTAAAGTTAAAACATCCCGACTGAAGCAACAAGAAGAATAATACATATTTGACTGGAGGGGGATTTTAAGTGCAGTCTTGTCATATCTGTTCCTCGGAGTTAGCCTGAGGACAGGAGTTAGATTCATTTGTATTATTCAGTCTGACATTGTGTTTCAAGGCAATTTCTGTCATTTCCAGTCGGAGCGGTTTGATTGAAGAGCCTAAATTCACTCATTTATAAACCGCCAAATCTGTATGCTGACTGAAGTGCATCAATCTCATCTATGTCACAGTTTTGTCTGTTACTTTTAATGAGTGGTACTAATTTTCTGGCTCAGTGGGATATGATTTCTCTCTTCCTAATCCATCGTACAAAAGCTCTGATTAGATTGTGCTCTGATATGGGAAAAAGGCAAAACACGGGGCGTGACTTCAATCTTTTAAAAGACTGGAAATGTGGGTGATTCAACTCAGACGTCTGGAACCAGGCTACGTCAGAAAATGCCTGTTTTTAAATAATGAATTTAGTGGTTAATGCTCTTGGATTTATTTATTTAATTATTGAAAAGAGAACTTGAACTTTTTCTTGAATCCATTTACCTTTCAGATTCATTACGTGACAACCGAACCACATACTGTAAGCTCAACTGAAGGCCACCAAAGTTATAAGACTCCTTCTTTTTACTTTTTATTTGCTCAAGTAGATGCACAGACGCAAGCAATGCTTTCTGCTGCATTACCAGGGCCGTGATAAAGGTAACCTTGAGGAAAAGCAATTTAAATGTTCATTGTGATGGATTACCTTTTGCACAAGTTTCAAGTGTCTGCAAGCGTCTGCAAGCTTGATTTATCATAGTATATTGAAATGAAAGCAAACCAACAGATGCTGGGAAGATTGTATGTGCAAAACTGATATGTAATGCTTTATAAAAACATGAAAAACACTAGTATGCTTCTATTATTTCCTAAAAGCCACATGCATACATAACATACTCAGACTATTTATTATGCAACGTGCGCTCAACCTCAACCTGAACTAAGAAGCCTATAATTAAACCATTGCAATATATTATAAACTCAACTAAAAGTCTAAAAAGTCACTAAGAGTGCAGTTTAAGTGTTCAAACTCATTAAATCTCAATTATTACAGAAGAAGGAGAGAGAGAGGGGGGGGGGGACAACATTTAATTAAGTTAGATAAATCACAGTTTGAGAGATTTCTACCCTCGTTGCCGCTGTGAGATTGGGAATCTGAGACATTATTTAACGAGTCTGAAGGCGTCGGATAATAAAAGGATGAAGCTTGTGTTGCCCATTAGAGAGAACATAGTGTTTATTGTTTATTATTTCTTCATCTAGGCTTTTTTTTTTCTCTTTTTGATTAGTTGGAGGCTGAAAAAACCCCCACAAAAGCCTTGTCAACTCTGGTGGCAACAGGGGATCCAATTAGCACATTATCAAACTTTATTGGTTCGTCCTCTTGTATGTTTTTGGAGAAAATGATCCAACTGCTTCTCAAATGTGAATGTTAACCTTTGTGTCGTCCTCCCGGGTCATATTGACCCCATCTGTTTTGACTGTTCCTTCTTTCCTTCCTTCCTTCCTTCCGTCTGTCCTTCCTCCCTCCATTCCTTCTCTCTTTCTTTCCTTCCTCTCTATTGCCTCCCTTCCTTCTTTCCTTCCTCCCCCTACCTTCCTCCCTTCCTTCTTTCCTCTGTCCTTCTTTCCTTCATTACTCCCTTCCTCTTTTCCTTTCTCCATCCCCCCTCCCTCCTTCATTCTTTCCTCTCTCCCTCCCTCCTACCTTCCTTCCTCCGTCCTTCCTTCCTTCCTCCCTTCCTTCTTTCCTTTCCACCCTTCCTTCCTCCCTCCCTCCTTTCCTTCCTTCTTTCCTCCCTCCCTCCCTCCCTTCCTTCTTCCTCCCTTCCTCTTTTCCTTTCTCCCTCCCCCCGTCCCTCCTTCCTTCTTTCCTCCCTCCCTCCTACCTTCCTTCCTCCGCCCTTCCTTCCTTCCTTTCCTTCCTCCCTTCCTTCTTTACTTTCCGCCCTTCCTTCCTCCTTCCCTCCTTTCCTTTCTTCCATCCTTCCTTCCTCCCTCCCTCCCTTCCTTCTTCCTCCCTTCCTACCCTCCCTTCTTCCTCCCTTCCTTCCTCCCTTCCTTCCATCCTTCCTTCCTTCCTCCCTCCCTTCCATCCTTCCTTCCTCCCTCCCTTCCATCCTTCCTTCGTCCCTCCCTTCCATCCTTCCCTCTTCCTCCCTTCCTTCCTTGACTCGAGGACAACAGGAGGGTTAAGAATGGTGGAAATTTCCCATGATAGATAAAGGTTAAAATCTCTCTTACTGTGCATGAATGTGAAAATGACACAGATATATATTTGAGTCCCACAGTCCGCTGATGTGGCTTTGACCCTTGTTCTCCTTATATTGCTTCTTGTGATTGTGGCTTCTTGTAATAATAGAGCAGCTCCAAGCTGGCAGCCCTAAAGGGATTTCAGCTGGATTGTATTATTTGGTTTTCGGTGTTGTGGCGTCAACAATTAACTGGTGGGGAAAAAAGAGAAGATTGGAAAAAGACGGGGGAGAAAGATGGAAGGAAAGGGAGTGAATCAATATATACAGTGTGTGGTTGTATTGTTTTTACGTTAATACAATATATTAGTAGTCTAACTGCTACACACTTGGATGCAATTACTCCAAAATGGGACCAAGTCAGCTTTTTTTTGTTATTAACACCTTGGCAGTGTCTCAAGTGTGTTTTATAAAGAGATTGTCGATGTATTACAATGCCGCAACTGGAAACAAATAGGTTCAACACATAGAATCAGTAATTCCCAATTCAATTAACAGTTTTCTTTTGACAACCAAACCTCAACAGACTAAGAAGTTAGTGTGTTGTTTTGATTGAAAATGCAGTTGCAAGACAACGTCCCCTGGCTTTTCCATTGGTGTCACCAGCAGGTCATCATTTTCAGCTATCTAGTAAAATATCTCAACATCTATTACATCGATTAGGACACAATTCATGGTTCCAGGACAATGAATAGTAATGCCTTCTTCTTGCACCTCCAATCTCTGCCTACCAAAGTCTTGGGATTTGTAAATGGTACAGTAGTTGCTTGAATGGTGGCGAGAGCATCTACTAACAAATCTACGCTCCTTACATTTAGTCAATGACGAGCCTTATTGGGAATAACCCCTTACTAATGTGACTTTGGATTGGTTCAACAATGCAGGGTTTTTTTCTTTAAGCTCTTAATTGTTTCCACCCAGTTTTAACAATGAGATGGGAGATTGTCCTCCTATGAGCGAGGCGTTGTTGTCTTGTTCTTGCACCTCCAATCTCTGCTTGCCAAAGTTTGGGGCTTTGTAGGGTAGTTGCTTGAATGATGGTGAGAATGTCTGCTAACAAATCTACGATCCTTTACATTTTGTCAAGGACCCAACCCATTGTCCCAATATGACAAGTCATCCTAAAGACGTTGGATTGGTTCTACGATGTCCCAGTTTCAACACCGAAATGGGAGATTGTCCTCAGTCTCTATGAGCGAGGCATTAAAGAGACCGATCTGTGAGTCTACCATTAGGTGGACATTCTTTGTTTTTGAGAAATGTTTTGGCAAATATTGAACAGACTCCCATGACATTTTGTAAAGACATTCATGCCCCCCCCCCTCAGGACAAGTGTAACAATCTCTGCCTACCAAAGTCTTGGGATTTGTAAATGGTACAGTAGTTGCTTGAATGGTGGCGATAGCGTCTACTAACAAATTTACGCTCCTTACATTTAGTCAATGACGAGCCTTGCAATACAACTTCCCCTAACTTATCCAACAATGTCACCAGCAGTGAAATATCTCAACATGTATTAGATAAATTCACACACAATTCATGGTTCCCAGACAATGACTTTGGTGATCAACTCAGTTTTCTTCTTGCATTTCCAATCTCTGCATACCAAAGTTTGGGGGTTTCTAAATGTACGATAGTTGCTTGAATGGTGGTGAGAACTGTCACTAACAAACTTAAGCTTCTTACATTTTGTCAAGGACGCTCCTTTTTGGAATTAATGCTCCCACCTCCTCGTCCTCCACAGTGATCTACATGTCACTGCCCCAATATGAAAAGCCACCAGAAAAACTTTGGATTGGTTCCTCAATGTTCCCACTTTCAACAATGAATTGGGAGATTGTCCTCAGTCTCTATGAGCGAGGCATTAAAGAGACCGATCTGTGAGTCTACCATTAGGTGGACATTCATGTTTTGACAAATACTGAATGGACTCCTATGACATTTGGTAAAGACATGTCCCCCCCCCCCTAAGGATCAAGTGTCCTGAGCTTTGGTGATCCCCTGACTCTTCATGTAACGCCATCATCAGGTCAAAAATAAAGACATTCCCATCAAAGCCAATGGTACTTTGTGTTTAGCACAAATGGTAGCCATGCCAACAATAGCTACTACCTGCTAATCATCAGCATGTTAGCGTTACCATTGTGACATCAACAAAGGAAGTCTATGGTAGAGAGAGAAAAGGGGAACACAGGTGCAGTAATGTTGTCGCTATAGACTCTTAATCTTATTACATCATATAGACAAGTAAAACAAGCCAATACTGTCAATTAAAATCTGTTAAACACACAAACTGCAGATCGGTAAAGGTTCCCGTCCAGTCCCATTGCAGTGACTCACAACTGGGCATCAATTTAAAGAAGAGTAGATCATATTTAGATGTAGATTTATTCCTTCTGCATTTATCCTTAATGATTTTTTAATTGAATGCAATGTGTAATGTTTGTGTGTTGTCTTAAACTTTTATGGAGTCAAGCCTTCCTGGGCATGAAATGACCGGACTAACAAAGACTCTTTGTGTGTGTAGAGGGACAATAAAGTTTGTGAGGCGGCAACGTGTTTGTGATGGATCATTTCCTCTCTCAGACACTTCCATTTCTTCCCTTGAGTGTCATTGAGATTGACAATAAGTAGAGTAATGAAATATATAACACAGCACACTCAGAAGAAAACATTCAACTTAGACCGACACTTTGACGAAACCCGACTGAACGCTTTGTGTTTTTATATGATGGATTAACTCCTGAGTCTGTGGAAGCTGTTAATTGTACTGATTGACAATGAATGGCTGCAAATTACTTTTTCTTTTAAGGAGGGGAAAATGAGTTGTAGATGTAAAGAAGAAGGGCAAGATTATGTTAATTTTTGGTCTGACACTCGACACTTTCTCACACAACTTGACACAGATGCTGATACGCTGTTCATATTAGTTGAATCTTTATTTAAAATGCTTTTCCTTACATGTATAGCTTTTTAAATTCTCCATAAATAACCTTCTAACACACTCCCCAAACATTTAGCTACCTGTAGTTGTCAGTGCTGATTAATGGTAATTGTGAATGTGTGTGTGTGTGTGTGTGTGTGTATAACCAGGAGCCATCCATTGACGATCATTCATCATGATACCATTTATTGTTCGATTAGTATTCACGATTTATACCAGAAACTAACCTATTAACCCTCCTGTTGTCCTCGAGTCATGGATGGAAGGGAGGTAGAAGGAATGAAAGGAAGGAAGGGAGGAAGAAGGAAGGAAAGGAGGGAGGAAGGAAGGGAGGAAAGGAAAAAGAAGGAAGGAAAGGAGGGAGGAAATGAGGAAGAAGGAAGGAAAGGAGGGAGGAAGGAAGGGAGGGAGGAAATGAGGAAGAACGAAGGAAAGGAGGGAGGAAGGAAGGGAGGAAAGGAAAAATAAGGAAGGAAAGGAGGAAGAAGGAAGGAAAGGAGGGAGGAAGGAAGGAAAGGAGGGAGGAAAGGAAGGAAGGAAGGAAAGAAGGCAGAAAAGAAGGAAGGGAGGAAGGACAGAGGAAAGAAGGAAGGAAGGTAGGAGGGAGGGAGGGAGGAAAGAAGGAAGGAGGGAGGGAGGGAGAAAGGAAAAGAGGAAGGAAGGAAGGAAAGAAGGACAGATGAAAGAAGGAAGGGAGGAAGGTAGGGGGGAGGAAAGAAAGAGAGAAGGAGGAAAGAAAGGAAGGAAGGAAGGAAAGAAGGAGGGAGGGAGGAAGGTAGGACATAATTAATGAAGAAAGGGGGATGAGGAAGGAAAGAAGGAAGGGAGGAAAGAGAGAAGGAGGGAGGAAGGACAGACGGAAGGAAGGAAGGAAGGAAGGAACAGACGGGGTCAATTTGACCCGGTAGGACGACACGAAGGTTAACTGGAGTAGTAAACAATGTGTCTGTGGATTGATAATCTTAAAGGATGGTAATGTTTGTTCCAGGTATTAGTCAAGTTACAGCTTCTGGAAAAAAACAATAGATTTTGATTGTAAAATGGATTAAAAAATATAAATTAATTGTCTTTTTTCCCTCTTGGCAAGACAGCATGGAATAAGTTAGATAATGGACTCTGCAGAGGCAACATCATCCATTACTTCCTGATAATGGACACCTCCGTTTGGGTCCCTATAACGTAATTCATCAGGCTCATCAATTAATGCATCGGTTCCCGAGCATTTGTTTATCTTTGGTGCTCAGATATACTGGAAGTCTGATTTATAAATGCAATCCATTAAATATTAAACTAAGAGTCTTTATTTTTAATATAGATTAAATCTTTGGTTCATTAGTCAAACACAAATGGTTTGGAGGGGAAAGTGCGGAGACTTTAAGATCTATTCTTAACATTATGTATCATATTACCTCTGGATATCTTTATTAACCCTCCTGTTGTCCTCGAGGAAAGAAAGGAAGGGAGGGAGGGAGGGATGGAAGGGAGGGAGGAAGGAAGAAGGAAGGGAGGAAGAAGGAAGGTAGGACGGAGGAAGGAAGGTAGGAGGGAGGGAGGGGGGGAGGGAGAAAGGAAAAGAGGAAGGGAGGAAGAAGGAAGGGAGGAAGGAAGGATGGAAGGAAGGGAGGAAGAAGGGAGGGAGGGAGGGAGGAAGGAAGGAAGGGAGGAAAGAAGGATGGAAGGAAGGGAGGAAGAAGGAAGGGAGGGAGGAAAGGAGGAAGGATGGAAGGAAGGAAAGGAGGGAGGGAGGAAGGGCGGAAAGGAAAGAAGGAAGGGAGGAAGGAAAGGAAAGAAGGAAGGACTGACGAAGGAAGGTAGGAGAGAGGGAGGGAGGAAAGAAGGAAGGAGGTAGGGGGGGAGGGAGAAAGGAAAAGAGGAAGGGAGGAAGAAGGAAGGGAGGGAGGAAGGAAGGAAGGAAAGGAGGGAGGGAGGAAGGAAGGGCGGAAAGGAAAGAAGGAAGGTAGGAGGGAGGGAGGGAGGAAAGAAGGAAGGAGGGAGGGGGGAGGGAGAAAGGAAAAGAGGAAGGGAGTAATGAAGGAAAGAAGGACAGAGGAAACAAGGAAGGAAGGAAGGTAGGGGGGAGGAAAGGAAGGAAGGGAGGAAGGAGGGATGGAGGAAGGGAGGACAGAAGGAAGGAAGAAAGGGGGATGGAGGAAGGAAAGAAGGAAGGGAGGCAATAGAAAGGAAGGAAAGAAAGAGAGAAGGAGGGAGGGAGGAAGGACAGACGGAAGGAAGGAAGGGAGGAAAGAAGGAACAGTCAAAACAGACGGGGTCAATTTGACCCATGAGGACGACACGAAGATTAAAAGTCTAAATTCAACTGTTTCTGTTTCTGTTTCAGAAGTCAGACGAACGCAGCTCATCCGACGAGGTTTCGATCCACACGGACATCAAAACACTGTCGGCAAAGGTGAGTAAATGAAACACGCAAACCATCGTATTTACACACACTTTCTTGTTTTCAGGACATATTTGGCCCATGTGTTTAAAAGCACTAAGTAATAAATGTATAAAGTTCTCATGATGTCCGATAAGCAGGTTTTTAGCTCAAGGGAACATCAGCATTCAGTGATTTGTGGCGCCATCTGTCCCTGAGCAGGAAATCGCTCACACCAGGGCACACACACATTACAAGTAGATGTACAATACACACACACACACACACACACACACACACAGGTTTCCTAATTATCCCCCTCCAGCGGATGCTTGATTTCCCCGTCCCTTCCTCCGTCGTTTCACCTCCTCTCTGTCTGCATCCGTTGGCATCCATTTAAAATTAAGGGGATTGCCCCAGACACACACACACACACACACACACACACACACACACACACACACACACACACACACACACACACACACACACACACTATCTCTGTGAGCTCTCTAATTGTGCCTCTCGCTCTAAGACTCTTTCAGTCTTAGAAAGTTGCAGCTTCAAACTAACTTTGACGAGTCCACATTAATTAGCTCCGGGTTTTTTTTTTTTGTACTCCTGCTCGAGGGTTGTGTGTGTGTGTGTGTGTGTGTGTATGTGTGTGTGTGTATGTGTGTGTGTAACAACCGTCTTAGCCAAATGTTTGCTTTTTCCAAGTCTAAATCTCACAGAAAGAGAGAGAGAGGTACAAGAAATCACACACACACACACACACACACTCACACACACACACACACACACACACACACACACACACATGTTCGACAAGCTTTCTTATGAACCCCATCAGTTTAAAAACCCAGAATCCTTGGGTACTTCTCTCTTTCTCGCTTCCTCTTGCTCTCTCTTTCTCTCAGGTGAAGATGAAACACGATGCACTGGATCCATCTGGCTTTTAATGCCATTGTATTGATTCAAACACACTTAAACACACTCAAACACACTTAAACACACTCAAACACACTTACATTCATGCATGTTCTCTCTTAAGGGAAGATGAGGGAAAGGTCATGTCTCAAGATAATTATTCTCTGGCCCTGCAGGTTTCTTATCCCTCCTATCTCTCTTTCTTTCTCTTTCTTCCTTTTCTCTATCTCCACACACTTCCACCAGAGCATGACGGTAATAAAATAACCTCTCCGAATGTATCTTTGAATCTGTTTTTTATGCGGCTCACACATGAACCTTCGGTGTATTTACGGCATCTTTTGATCTGAAAGCAAGAATCAATTTGTTTGGTCGGTGCAGCAGATTTTAGCGACTATGTTTAATTACTTCTTTAGTTGTAGCTTGAAGGGGTAAAATATGTGTGTTGGGCTCTAAGGACGGGCTATAATGAAGTGTGGATCTATCTGATGGAGAAAAAACATGTGTGAGAGTCGGCGAACTTCTCCCCCTAAGGGACAAACACACTACTTTAACACCTCTGTATGAGTTTGAATATTTCTCTCATCTGACAGCACGCAAGCTTAGAAAGAGGCTAGAAGCACCTATTCCTAAATGCATCATAAACAGACACGCTTTAAGACGTTTTTAAAGAGGAGTCTGTCTGTCCTTTCCTTCCTCCATTCCTTCTTTCCTTCCTCCCCCCTTCTCTCTTTCGTTCCTTCCTCTCTCTTTCCTCCCTTCCTTCCTTCCCTTCCCCCCTATTTCTTTCCTCTGTCCTTATTTTCTTCCTTTCTCCCTTCCTCTTTTCCTTTCTCCCTCCCTCCCTCCTTCCTTGTTTCCTCCCTCCCTCCTACCTTCCTTCCTTTCTTTCTTCCTCTGTCCTTATTTTCTTCCTTTCTCCCTTCCTCTTTTCCTTTCTCGACTTTGAACCGAAGGCTGCAGCAAATGAGGGGATGAGTTAAGACTAATCTGTACTCCACATTTCCTTTAGTTTCTATCTCTCTTAATGTGGTTTAGTTTAAATTTAAAGGGTTAAAATGTGAAAATAAACGTATGAATAACTTGCACACATTCTTCTTTTTTTGTGGACCCAGCATCAAATTTCTGCTTTTAATCCATTTTGAGAGAATATATTAGAGGATTATGGCAAAAATGTCTAAGTGGTGTAACCATAAAAAACTTTGTACCAAATAATTCAACTTGCTTAAAAACAGTAAAATTCTCAATTAAAATTCACTAAATTACAACTTTTTCTTTTTCTTCGTCCAACTTCTTGTTTGTTCTTTCTTTCTTTCTTTCTTTCTTTCTTTCTTTCTTTCTTTCTTTCTCTTCTTCCTCCTTTCTTCTTCCTCCTTTTCCTTTCTTTCTCTTCTTCCTCCTTTTCCTTTCTTTCTTTCTCTTCTTCCTCCTTTTCCTTTCTTTCCGTTCTTTCTCCTTTTTTAAATTAAATTCACTGAATGCTATAATAATTACCTCCATATATAGAGCTCTATCTGTCCCATGTGCTCCCTAAACTAATACTGTCTTTCTTTATATGTGACATGATGTAAGTCTTATCTAAAGAATCGGGGGGGGGGGGGGGAAACACAAAAAGAATAGCTACTTGACTTTTCTTGTTGCTAGGTAACAGAACTTTTTTTTCAGTTATGATTCTGAAGTTATACTTATTCATCTCTCTCTCTCTTTCTTTCTCTCTATGATAGCTTTTCTTTCTTTCTGTCTTTTTTTTACTCATATGACTCCAACGCTGCAGCAGCATCACGATCATCAAGAATTCAATCAGTCGGCCGCAGACACACTCCACCCGCTCCTCTTCACTCACTCAGCTTAATTATACTTTACAACACTCGAGGAGAGTCATTTTCTATGAATTGCGACTATTTCTTTTTTGAGAGCGGCTTCTAAAAAATGTAGTGTTTCTTAATGACTCAGGGGGGCCACGACTCGGGGGTAGTTTTTAAAGATAGCAGATATCTTTTTGATGTGTGTGTTGAGCCTAAATAACGCAGGCGGAGGACTCTGAGAGGTTTGCTACGACCCACTAACACCATCTGAGGACCAGTGCCTTTATAATACTCTGCTATAATGTAGATATTCAAGCTTTATTTTGACACAGCTCTATAGTCTTCCAACCGCTCTACATTATAAAACTGCTTTCTTTCATTCATACACATTTATAAAGGATTTATAAAGCTGATTCTCACCATCTGGGGTTCAGTATTTTGCCCGAGGACACTTTTGGTGCTTTTACACTACACAGTTCTAGCACTACTCGGCTCGACTCGACTCGGTACGGTTCCAGGAACGACCTTTTCCATTACTTCATAGTACCTACTCAACGTGGGCGGGGTCGTCACAGCATGGCTCTGCGAAACTGCCGTGACTTCGTTTTATACGTGACACAAACACATAAACAATGGAGGACATTGAGGCAGTGGTGTACTTGCTGCTGTATGAGGCTTTCTGTCACACACAAAGCAAGAAAATGAGTCGTATGGCTGTAACTATGGTAACGCTGCTGCCGGTATTTAAAAATGCCGGGTTTGATTCTTGAGTGGGACGGCTCATGAATCTTCCAGCGACGACTCTTCTGACCAATCAGTGGCCGGCAGTCTGTTGACCGTCACATTTAGTATCGGCTCGGCTCGCTTGGAACCTCACCAGAGCAGGTACTAAAAAAAGTACCAGGTACCAGGTACTATCCCTAGTGGAAACGCAAAAAAAAAACGAGTCGAGTCGTGTCGTGCTGGAACTGTGTAGTGGAAAAGCGCCATTTGACATACATGCAGAACGGAGTGAGGGAGGGAGGGGAGGGAGGAAGAAGGAAGAAAGGAAGGAAGGTAGGAAGGAGGGAGGAAGGGAGGAAGGAAGGAAGGGAGGAAGAAGGAAGAAAGGAAGGAAGGTAGGAGGGAGGGAGGAAGGAAGGTAGGAGGGAGGGAGGAAACAAGGAAGGAGGCAGGGAGGGAGAAAGGAAAAGAGGAAGGGAGGAAGGAAGGAAATAAGGACAGAGGAAAGAAGGAAGGGAGGAAGGGAAGGAAGGAAAGAAGGAGGGAGGAAAGAGAGAGGAAGGAACGAAAGAGAGAAGGAGGGAGGAAGGAAAGGAAGGACAGACAGAAGGAAGGAAGGAAGGAAGGAAAGAAGGAACAGTCAAAACAGACGGGGTCAATTTGACCCGGCAGGACGACACAAAGGTTAACCACCAATGTTTTAATGACTGCATGAATGATTTGTGGTTCTGAAATCATATATAGTTATGAGGCGATACTTTGAAATGCATGAACATGAACAGTATGTGAGGGTTAACTGCAACAACTGGACTGATGTTGCACAGTAGAACGTGTTGAATTGCTCTGAATACTGATCAGTGCTGGCATGGATATAGACTCTATAACCTTCTATATGCTGCAGTATGGAGCTGTCCTTGGTGCTGAAACGCTCTTTTTCTTGCCTTTTGCTATCGTGTGCTGCTGACACACAAAATGATGACAGGTGTGTTTGTCTGGCAGCAGTATGACACAATCCCGCGGTGTTAACACGCTTATCACGGCAGGTTTTTATCGCCGCGGCAACACTAACGGTGAACTTGTGGTGAACTTGAAGTGAACTCTTCTTTAACACGGAGTAGAGCTCTGTTAGTCGACATGAACACGCCGACTCTCTCTGTGACTTTTTGCAAGGCTGTCGCATCGATGTGTCACAAGTAAGGACACAACTACTAATAGAAAGAGGGGAAATAAGAGAGTATAAAAATGTGTTATATGGACTGTTATGAAAATATATCGCGGGTCACGTCTTTAGAAATGGTAAAACATCAACACATTGTCAATATATTCCCATCATATTTCACTCTGGTGCTGTCCGTGGTGCTGATTTACTGTACTCAATGGGACAAGTGTATATTTTCTGCAGTGTTATGACACTTTCCAATGGCGCTAACAACATTCATCACATCTGTTTAATCACCTAACTCTAACACGGACACACTCATATGATTAATGTTTTTATTTAACTGTTTATTTAATGTTCGGGTTTTGACATTTAACAGCTGTTAAAACACCCGAAGTGTCTTTTACTTTAGAAAAAGTAGGTGCTACAAATGTTTATCCATTTTAAATCGTTATATTTTCATGTCTTAGGTAAAATAGGACATGATATTATGTGATAGTAGCTGTTCTTTCTCAAAAATGAGCGGTGTAAAAGCTAAAAAATACACTCTCTAATACATCTGTGGTTGAAAGTTTAATATATAGACACTTTTTATGAGTATATTTTCTTAGACCAAGGTCAAAATTGACCCAGAACTTATTGCGAGGGTGTAAAAAATCAACAGTATGTAAGAGTTTAACAAGTTACCATGGTTGTAAAGGCACCTACAGCATCTGGCTTAATTTAATTACAATAATTATGATGATATCTTTATTTGTAAACACCTTTCATATAATAAATGCAGCTCAAAGTGCTTTACAACAAGATACATTACATACACATTACAGGTGTTTCATATTAAAAAGGAGCATAAAAGCAATGTTAAAAAGAGGAAAGAAATGGTTAAAATAGCACAAAGTAAAAGTAGCTAAAAAGTAGAATAAAAATAAAGTAAAATACAACATTTCAATAGTGGATCAGTGTGAAAATGACTGATAGAAAAGTTATTATATTAAGCTGCTTCCCTGATATCTAAAACGAGTTTGTTCCAAAAGTTTTGGTGAGTTTAGATTTAATTTTTATATAATTTTTTTGCCTTGGCTGAATTTCTAAATAAAGACAGCATGACGGCAATTATTTCCCACTATTCCAGGAGAAAACTGATCCATCGTAACCTCAAATCTGCACGAAGCTGCACTCATTCCCTTTAATTTCGTTGAGGAGGACGTGAATATTTCAATGGGAGAAAAAAGGCAAAACTGTATCATCATCATCATCATCATCATCATCATCATCATCATGTATGCTGTCATCTGCCAATCAAACATGGGCAAGCATACATTCCTAATAACTCACTTCCTAACATGAGTAGGGTCGTTCTGCTGTTTAACTTGCTGATCATTCAGATAAAGAATACAATGATTGTTGCTCTGATAACTTTCCAAAGTAAAATGTGTCTCACAGTATTATAAACCGCTGTGCTGATAAGCCTTCAAACTCAAACTGACTTTCCTCGATAGTATTTCAAAGTCTCACTGATACCTGAAGGAACACAGTTAAGGCGGATTCATGCTTCTACGTAACCTCCACGCCGTAACTACGCCGGTGCCCCCAACGCCGTTGTGCACCTTTCGAAGTTCTGCGTCTCTCCATCGCGTCATGTTTTGTCGAGGTGCAATTCACCGCCAGAGCAGTAGGGGGATGTGCTCCTTTCCTGAATGGTTATCGGTGTCTCTAGTCCCTTCCCAGGTATGACACAGACACTTTCACACTTTATTTTCTGTGTAATGGCCACTTCTTATTTTTTTCCTATTACAAGTATTTTAAAAAAACTTGCTCCACAGCAGATTGAGCTTATTTCAAATGCAAATGTGCTTGAAACAAGTGAAAGTTGTTTAAAAACAAGTTACTTTTTTGGTGTTGAGTCTTATTTTAAGTGTAATGAGATTTATTTTGACTAGGAGATTTTGAGTTTCTGCAGTGTTTTGTTTTAAA
>NC_084992.1:4663882-4796382 GCF_963691925.1 Scomber scombrus
ATGAGGATTTCTTGTTATGATGTAGCAGTGAAGACTGATGGCTCTAATGGTTATACAATAAACCCCACAGCTCCATAAAGCTCTGCTCATTTTACACTTTACATAAAATAACATTTAACCACCAAAAAGAGACATAAAAATGACTAAAAATCAACCTACAGTTAGTTTGAGTGACAGCTGCCATCTAGTTACCATAGCAACCATGAGATGGAGTGACTAAAGAGACTCAAAACTACCAAAAAGAGACATTTCAATCATTACTGCTATGTTATATTTTCATGTCTGAGGTAAAATAGGACATGATATTGTGTGATAGGAGATGTTTAGTGGTGTAAAAGCTAATAAATACACTCTCTCTGCTCTCTGAAACATGAATCAAGGTTTAATCACATTTATTGATCAGTCAGATCGACTATTGATGCTTTCTAAACACATCTGGGGTTCAACATTTGGTATATAGACACTTTTTATGAGGTGCTTCTTACTGTGAGAGTATAGAATATGACAGGGGGTTAAAAAATGTGTCGGGTAGCCAACAACCTAGTCAACACGTAAACAAAGTTGGGCAGCGTGACATCGGGTTGCATCTCGACGAAAACCTTATTCTGGTTGTACTTCTTGACAGGTTTTTTTTTGCTGCACCCCATGTGGTCCGCCTCTCTCCCGTAGCCTCAACACACCTCCACATCCTCACATTCATATGAAAATCCTGCATTGCTTTATTTTGGTGTGAATGCACAAATATATACTAAAAGGAAGACAGACAATGAAACACTCACACATACACACACACACACACACACACACACACACACACATTTCTATATACTACAGTTTGGAGTGGCAGCGCTTTTGATTGAAAGCCTTACCGAAACCCTGCTGCGTATTTCATTTCATGGTGCATTACCCCCTACCTGTGTGTGTGTGTGTGTGTGGTGTGTGTGTGTGTGTGCGTGTGTGTGTGTGCGTGTGGGCGTGTGTGTGTGTGTATGCTGTGAATCTCTTTATGTGAATCCAAAAGTAAACCCTCAACCTTATGTTTTCTTGCTTGCACAGCGTATATCTATTAAGACACACACACACACACACACACACACACACACACACACACACACAAATGAAGCGACTAGCCGCAAGTGTGGATTTGCTATAAAAGTCCCGTTCTTCGCTTTGTTAGCTCGATCGCGTCTTGTCGTGCGTTCGTCTGCCAAATGACGGCCAATTAAATGGAATCTGCAGAGTCGCAGATAGACGCTGATAAGCTGGAGCGAGACTCACAAACAAAGCAATCACTGAAAGAAAGAAAGAGAGAGAGAAAATGAAATTTATATAAAAACAGAAAGAAAGGGGGGGTGGGGGGGGGGGGGCTTCAAAAGAAGATATGAGAGGAAGTACCTGAGTGAGGTGAATTCATCCATTTGAATTATTGGGCCGACTTTGAAGTTGTTTACTGGCAAAGCAGAAGTGACGGCAGTTTATGTGATGCAATAAGCCGTCAGCCTTCAAAAAGTCAAGCATGAAAGAAAACACTTCAGGGGTGAGAGAGAAAGGAAAGAAGTGTGTGAGACTTTAAAGAAATTGAGTGATAACAGATGATTTTGTAAATGTCGTAATTTATTTGCTGACAACAGAAATTGAACGTGACGTCAACACATGCAGAGTTAGCGCTAGACAGAAGTCGCAAGATGCATCTCTTTACCTTTATGATTTTTAATCTTTGTGTTGTCCTCACCGGGTCAAATTGACCCCGTCTGTTTTGACTGTTCCTTCTTTCCTCCCTTCCTTCCTTCCTTCCGTCTGTCTTTCCTCCCTCCTTCTCTCATTCTTTCCTTCCTCTCTCTTTCCTCCCTTCCTTTCTTTCCTTCCTCCATCCCCTTTTCTTCCTTCATTCTGTCCTTCCTTCTTCCCTCCTTCCTTCTTTCCTTCCCTCCTTCCTTCTTTCTTTCCTTTCTCCCTCTTACTTCTTTCCTTCCCTCCTTATTTCCTTCCTTCCTTCCTTCCTCCCTTATTTCCTTCCCTCCTTCCTTCTTTCCTTCCTTCCTTCTTTCCTTCTTTCCGTCCTCCCTTCCTTCTTTCCTTCCTTCCTTCCTTCTTTCCTTCCCTCCTTCCTTCTTTCCTTCCCTCATTCCTTCTTTCCCTTCCCTCCTTTCCTCCCCTTCCTTCCTTCCTTCTTTCCTTCCTCCCTTCTTTCATCCTTCCCTCCTTCTCTCTTTCTTTCCTCCCCCCTACCTTCCCCCTTCCTTCTTTCCTTCCTTCCTCCCTCCTACCTTCCTCCCTTCCTTCTTTCTTCCGTCCTTCATCCCTCCTTTCCTTCCTTCTTCCTCCCTCCTTTCCTTCTTTTTTCCTCCCTTCCTTCTTTCCTTTCCTCCCTTCCTCCCTCCCTCCTTTCCTTCCTCCCTCCTCTCCTTCCTCCTTCCTCCCTCCTTTCCTTCCTTCTTCCTCCCTACTTTCCTTCCATGACTCGAGGACAACCGGAGGGTTAATATATATTATAACATATTCAACCACACATACAATCACCTTAACAGAAGCTCAACACTCTAACATTATAGACTCATGTTATTCAGACACCATCAGTATTAATCTGCTGTAATGGCCTCGACTCCTAACTACTGTCATCCCACTTCCACATCACAATACTTCCACTTCTAAACTGGCCTAAACTGCTCCAACAACTCTGGAAAGACACATTATCATCTAAAATATCAATATAACATCCACAGTGATCTTAAATGTCTCATCTAAACAGAAGAAGTACATAAATCCACCTGTCCTCATACATTTGGTCCTGTTATGTAGCTGTTGGGTTAAAAGTTGTTTATTTAATGTTGATTTGACAGAAACTGACACGCAACATGATCAAAAAATCCTTTAAAAGCAAACTCTATCTCGGATCTTTTTATTTATTTTTTTTCAGGCTCGGTCTCTAGAAAAAGTTTTTTTTTTTTTTTTTTTTTACCTCCATCTGCTACCTTTATATCTTCCTCTTCGTACTGTCTCATTTCTACTTCCTGACTTTTCCCATCACCGCTGATGACCTGATTTCCCACCCACCTATGTGTGTGTGTGGGTGTGTGTGTGTGTGTGTGTGTGTGTGTGTGTGTGTGTGTGTGTGTGTGTGTGTGTGTGTGTGTGTGTTATTTAATTATGTTTGTGTCTGCCCTTTTCTTCAATTATGTGTGCAAAGTCTGATTATTGAACATGACCTCATCTTTTGAGTGTGAGTTAGTTGGGGTGTGTGTGTGTGTGTGTGTGTGTGTGTGTGTGTGTGTCTGTGTGTACTTGTGTGTGTGTTATTTAATTATGTTTGCATCTGCCCTTTTCCTCATCTATGAGTGCAAAGGTGTCTTGTCTAATTATTAAATATAACCTCATTGTTTATTGTATATGGGTTAGTGTGTGTGTGTGTGTGTGTGTGTGTGTGTGTGTGTGTGTGTGTGTGTGTGTGTGTGTGTGTGTGTGTGTGTGTGTGTGTGTGTGTGTGTGTGTGTGTGTTTGTGTGAGTGAAGCAATTTTTTGGGGACAAATTACAAACTTGACAAGTTAATTCAAGACAGCTTTTCCAATTGGGGACAAAAGCTGTGTCCTTGTGATGTCATGCATTCCGATGATGTCATGCGTTCCAATGATGTCACAGAGGCGCTCCAGAATCTTGATAAGCCACCAGCAGCTGGTAGCAGCATCCCAGATTCTGACTGACTGAATATCTGAAGGTAAAAACCAGAAGACATTTATTTTGTAATCATCTAGAAAAAATGGAAGCAAGAAAACTAACCCTAAGACACAACAAGGTAACTCCCATGACCGTCAAAGAACAGGGAGACCAGGTGGACCAGAAAGACTTTCTGGAGTCTGTACACAGTGTAACACTGGTGACAGATCTGGAGTCTACCAATGAATCTGTCTCTGGTGAATCTGAAGCCAGGACAGAAAGCAGGGACCTGCTCCACAAGTATGTCACCGTGCTCATGGTGAGAGTGTTGACTAAATGTCACACTCTGAAGGGGCGCCACCAGAAGGAGTGGATAAAACACACCCAGAGACTGGTGCAGCAGACGTTGGAGGGACTTGCTGTATCTGAAGGCTTCTGCCCAAATATAAAGACCACCAAGAGACTCTCCAAGGCCATCATCGAAGAGCTGACGGGGAAGTTTGGTGGGAGGCGTACGCTGGAGCTACTGATTCTAGCAGAAGATTCAGTCGTGGACGCAGCCATCGTCAAGTCGGTGCAGGACGGTATGAAAGACCTCCATAATGGGCCCTCAAAGAAAACTCAGCCTTTATGGAGAGAGGTTCTGCAGGTGGTCGGCGTGGTCGTAGGATGTCTGGCGTCCATCGTCCTGATGCTACTCGTCCCCTAAAACACAATGTACAGTAGTGGGTTTCCCCCGAGAACTTCGGTTTCTTCCCACAATAAAAATGTGTAAATATATTCTTAATGTCTGAAGCAGGTCTTCTTAAATTAGAGCTATAAGAAGTGTTTGGTTTGGCCTCACACACACACACACACACACACACACACACAATAAATACATTTATGATAAAAAAGTAGAAATATCAGTGTGCTTTAATGTCATTTTAAGGGTTAAGGTTAGGTTTAGTTCACTTGGTAAGAATTTTCAATAAAACACAACACTATTCTGACTTACTTTCATTCTGATCTTATGGACTCATGGCTCAATAATTGACTTGCAACATGATTCAGATTAATTATGTTTGTGTCTGTCCTTTTCTTCAATTATGTGTGCAAAGTCTGATTATTGAATATGACCTCATCTTTTTAGTGTGAGTTAGTTGGTGTGTGTGTGTGTGTGTGTGTGTGTGTGTGTGTGTGTGTGTGTGTGTGTGTGTGTGTGTGTGTGTGTGTGTGTGTGTGTGTGTATACTGTATGCATTTAGTGGCCCTCAGCTCAACATCTTAACGACATACAGCACGAGGGCCCTTTATATCGCCGACGGTCATATTCCTGATTAGCGGGACGTGAAGCAGCAGCAGATGGATTTTTAGGTCAAGCACAGTCAAGGGCAATCAGAGGCGGGTCTGGAGGGGTCGTAATGGTCGGAGACCTCCAGGAGAGCAATTAGAGTAAGGGATGAGAAGGGCAGAGTGATGGATAGATGGGATGGAAGGGGGGGAAAGAAGAAAGAGGAGCGGGGAGGGGAAGACAGGCGGCGATGAAGATGAAATTATGAGAAGGCGGGAAAGAGACGCAAAGACGGGATGAAGGAAATGATGTGAAGATGGTTTGAAGTTGAGATTGACGGATGACAGGAGAAATTTAAGTGGAACGAAAGGAGGGAATATGCTTGATATGAAGGACAGAAGGAAGGTGACAGATGAAATGAAGCACACACAGGAAAGAACTCAAGTGGAAAAAAAAAAGAAAGAAGTGAGAGAGACTGATTGATAGGCGATGAGGCCAATTTGATACAGACACCGAGAATGAAAGAAAAAGTAGAAGAGAAAAGAAGCCTGAACTGTAAAAAACCCGACACAATAATGGATAATGATAGCTGCAGAATATTGAATCGGCCTTGAGACTCGCTGCATGCAATAAAGGAGCGAGGTGAAAGGAGGAGAGGAGGAGGGGAGGGGGGGTTAGAATTCAGTCGAGAAACGGCATAAAAAAAGATGAGAAAAGTAAGGATAGAAAGAATAAAAGATGGGATGAGTTATAGCTTACTGAAGGTTAAGTGTGTGTGTGTGTGTGTGTGTGTGTGTGTGTGTGTGTGTGTGTGTGTGTGTGTGTGTGTGTGTGTGTGTGTGTGTGTGTGTGTGTCACCATTCCCCTCGCCTGTTCACGTCAACATCCATCAGTAGAAACCTGACCTCCACACCAATGTGTTTGGATATATACAGCACCTGTGTGTGTGTGTGTGTGTGTGTGTATGTGTATGTGTATGTGTATGTGTATGTGTGTGTGTGTGTGTGTGTGTGTGTGTGTGTGTGTGTGTATGTGTGTGTGTGTGTGTGTGTGTGGAACATCGTAAATCGATTACATTCTTCTTCTTCTTCTTCTGCAGTACAGAGAGAGACCTTGTGAAAAATAGTCTGTCCTTTTACAATAAAAGCTAAAAGCCTCTCTGATGCACTATTTGATCTTCTTCACAATGATCCAGAAAGCAGCAAACATAACAGGTCGATTTTATTTTATTTTTTTATCTCAATTGAAATCGTTGCTACAGATTGAGTTTGAGCCACAGAGTAGCACAAAGTTTGAGATCATCATCGTTCATTTCTCAATGTAGTGCACATGAGTTAACCTTTACATGCTGTTCATATTCTGACTCACAATTAGTCTCTACACCAATTAACATTCAGAAATTCTCCATCAGTCATTAATAAAGGTTTGATTAATCCTTAATGAAGCTTTCAGAGAGTGAACGGAGTTTAATCTGTTTATTTATGGGGGGAAAAAAGACATTCACAATCACTATTTTATGGTCTAGGAGAACATTTTAAAGAATATGAAGAATACAATATACATTTGGTCAAATTTGAGCCTGAACAGTATATAAGGGGTTAAAGAGACTCATCAAATCCTGCTTAACTTTGTGTCGTCCTCCCAGGTCAAATTGACCCCGTCTGTTTTGACTGTAACGTCTTTCCTTCCTTCTTTCCTTCCTTCCTTCCGTCTGTCCTTCCTCCATCCTTCTCTCTTTCTTTCCTTCCTCTCTGTTTCCTCCCTTCCTTCTTTCCTTCCTTCCGTTCCCTCCTCCCCTCCTTCCTTCCCTCCCTCCTTCTCTCTTTCTTTCCTCCCCCTACCTTTCTCTCTTCGACGGAAGGGAGGAAGGAAGGAAAGAAGGACAGAGGAAAGATCCTCTGTCCTTCTTTCCTTCCTTCCTCCCTTCCTCTTTTCCTTTCTCCCTTGTTCCTTCTTTCCTCCCTCCCTCCTACGTTCCTTACTTCCTTCTTTCCTTCATCATTCCTCCTTTCCTTCCTTCTGTCCTCCCTTCCATCATTCATTCATTCCTTCCTTCCTTCCGTCCTTCCTTCCTTCCTTCCTTCCTTCCATCCTTCCATCTTTCCTTCCTTCCTTCCTTCCTTCCTTCCTTCCTTCCTTCCTACCATCCTTCCATCTTTCCTTCCCTTCCTTGACTCTAGGACAACAGGAGGGTTAATTCAGCAACAAACCTGTACTCACCTAGTCTAGTTTTATGTGTATATTATTTTACCGTGCACCATGTTTTACTTTGCTTATCTTCTTTTTATCGGCTGTACTTTCTTCCACTTGCATTGGACGGTCGTTTCAGCCCGTCTGTGTCGACTGTATCTGTTCTTATTGGACATTCAACACAGAGAAACCCATCAATGCACGGTTCAAAAAATCTGACCTTCCCTGCCTGAATTTGAGATTTTCAATACCTCACAAGTGACATTTTGGACCGTTTTAGACCTTCAACACCTGAATCCAGACACCTCTCGTGCACTCAGAGCGTCTCCTATATAATGTAGGAGGCAGGTGGAAGGGCAAAGGATGAATGTGAGAGAGGTTAAAAGAAAGAAAGGAGGAAAAAAACAGTAGGGGGGGTTGTAGGGTGAGAGATATAAATATCTAGAGCAAGAGAAAAGAGAGTGAGATGTGTCACTCCCCCCCTCGAGTGTCTGCTTTTCAGTTCTTCTCCTTCATTTAAAACTTACTGGAAGGCATGGAGGAGAGAGATGGATGGACTGAGAGAGAGAGAGAGAGAGAGAGAGAGAGATGGAGGAATGTGTCGCTACCCACTCAAGGGCAAAGAGCACCTTGACAGCTTTTCTTGTGGAGAGAACAGTCATGTCGGCCTATCTCGATTTCTGCCTCTCTCTTGTTTTCCTCTTTTTCTCCTTCACGCTTTCATTTCTCGTCCATTTTATTCATTTGTTTTCCTTCTGTCCCAGTGACTCAGCTTCCTTCTCATATCTGATTTCCTGACTCTCCACACAGCTTATGTTCGTTTTAGAGAAGTTGGTAGAATAAATAGTTGTTTTTTAGCTCCTACTTTAGGGGTGGTACTCTCCTAGCACAAGAGGAAGCTACATTTACATAAGAGTACAGTGATTGGTTCATTAGTATGATTCATTTTAGTACGATTTGATCAGTCGAACACATAAAAGGTGAAGTTAAAGGTACTTTATTTGCCACACATACAGTTGTACAGTGTGATTCAGTCTCTGCATTCAACCCATCCTCAGCATGAGGAGCAGTGGACGGGCATTTATGGGAGAATGAACCCAGCATACATGTTTTTGACAAAGGGAGGAAACCCATGAAAGCACAGGAAGAACATGCAAACTCCACACAGAAAGGGCTCCAGACGAGTATCGAACCCAAGAAGCATCAGTGTTAATCACCATGCAACAGAGCCACCCTTTCAACCACTGTGAGCCAATGCAGCACCAGCAACCGGCATTTTTATATATACTATATGTACAGCAATGGGTAATAAGTATCGGTGCTTTCACCAGACTTTGGTATTAAGTCAAAAGTGGACTGTTTGGTTTCAGATACAAGGACAGTGTCATCTGCAAAAAGGAGTATTTGTACTTCTAGGCTAAGGAGAAAGATATGGCAGAAAACAGAGATGAAATTAATAAAGAAAGGGGGAATAAGACTGAAAGAGGAAGGAAGATAAAGGGAAGAAATGAACAGAAAAAAGTAGAAAAAGAGAAAGGAAAGAAAGTGTTAGACGAGGAGAAGATGAGAGCAGGCGGAAGTGGAGAGAGGAGAGAGACGACAGAGGAACAGCAGTCATTAGGATTCCCCATTAACGACACGAGCGCACACAGAAAACAGCAATGCAGGGATAGTCTGGCACACACAGAGTCACACACACACACACACACACACACACACAGTCGCACACACACAGTCGCACACACACAGAGTCACACTCACACAGTCACAGTTGTAATCCGTCTTAATACCGCAGGGTGAGAGTTTAGGGATAGAGGAGGATAACTGATCGTCTTACAGCTTGACATAATCCCAGCAACTAGGGATCATGTTCTTACTGTTACCTAAACAATGTGTGTCTGTGTGTGTGTGTGTCTGTCTGTGTGTGTGTGTGTGTGTGTGTGTGTGTGTGTGTGTGTGTGTTGCTGCTTTGTTTATTGAATATTGCCGCAGTATCATTTGTATACACGCAGGAGTGTGTTTGCTATAAAAGGTCAAGTCTGCCTCCCTCATTTGTTCTTGGTAAAAACATAAATATATATAAGAAAAGGCATTAAGTTTATACACACACACGCACACACACACACACACACACACACACACACACATACATTGAATCTTCTGCCTGGAAACACATGGCAGGTATTTACAGTAGAATTAGCATTAAAAAAAGCCTTTCACCTTGCAGCATGTATTTGAGAAGATAAGCTTTCTTTCTATACACACACACACACACACACACACACACACACACACACACACACACACACACACACACACACTCACAATCACAATGTACATGCACACATGGGAGTTTATTATTTTAAAAAAGTCTTTAAAGTCAAAGAGCTTTTATCCTTGTGGCTTGTTTGGCAGAAGAAAAGCTTTCTTTGGCGTTGGAACAATTTGTACTAAACATGCAAACACACACACACACACACACACACACACACACATACACAATACACACACACTCTAGCTCACTGTTGGTTAAGTTATCGCTGAATAGAAAGCCAAGGACTTCTCGCCTCACCTTGTGCTGAATTGAATGTTGTGTAATCTGAGACGTGCGTCATGTGCGGATGGTGTCAAACGGTGTAAATAAACGTGTTTCTATCTGTTCTTCTCGCTGCTGCATCAGATGTCTGTTGGATTCGACTCTGCTGCAGAATGCGTCACGTGCTCAGAGTATTATTCCTAATTTATCACAGCGTGGGTTTGATATTTTGCTGTTTTGGGAGATGATTTCTATCTTTAAACATGTAAATATGATTTTCAGTTTTCCTGTGCAAGGGTGGGCTATTTTTGACATCACTCATTTTTGGGTTTTACCTCCAAATGAAGTGATTATAATAATGTGGCTAAACTGCCTGATGATCTGATGCACTTGTTTCCTGCCCAATCACACTTTATTTATTTATTTATTCATTTTAGATTTATTTGGCAGGGACAGTAACCATCAATCAACCTTTTAGTTCACACTGCAATGTAAATGTGTATCGATGAATGAATGAATGAACTTTATTGTCATTATATCAGCAGTACAATGAGATTTTGTGAGGTTTTCTCTCAATAAATAAGATAAAAATACAGGCAAACAAACACAACACTATACAATTCTAAAAGAGATGCAAAGTTGCACCTTCAGAGCAGCCTCATATCATCATTAGCCACCAGACTGCACAACACCACAGCTCCCAGTCCCTCACAGTCTCTCCCAGTTTCTGACAGTCCCTCATCGTACCTCCCAGTATCTCACAGTCCCTCCCAGTATCTCATAGTACCTCACAGTCCCTGATCGTACTCTTAGTCTTTCACAATCCCTCACATTTTCTCCCAGTATCTCACAGTACCTCCCAGTATCTCCCAGTACCTCACAGTATCTCACAGTCCCTCCCAGTCCCTCACAGTCCTTCCCAGTACCTCCCAGTATCTCCCAGTACCTCACAGTCCCTGATCATACTCCTAGTCTTTCACAATCCCTCACAATCCCTCACATTCCCTCCCAGTATCTCACAGACCCTCCCAGTACCTCACAATCCCTGATCGTACTCCTAGTCTTTCACAATCCCTCACATTCCCTTCCAGTACCTCCCAGTATCTCCCAGTACCTCCCAGTATCTCACAGTACCTCACAGTCCCTCCCAGTATCTCCCAGTATCTCCCAGTATCTCTCAGTCCCTCACAGTACCTCCCAGTCCCTCCCAGTATCTCCCAGTACCTCCCAGTCCCTCACAGTATCTCCCAGTATCTCCCAGTACCTCCCAGTATCTCAATGTCCCTCCCAGTACCTCCCAGTCCCTCACAGTATCTCATAGTCCATCCCAGTCCCTCACAGTATCTCATAGTACCTCCCAGTATCTCACATTCCCTCCAAGTACCTCCCAGTATCTCCCAGTATCTCAAAGTACCTCCCAGTCCCTCCCAGTATCTCACAGTCCCTCCCAGTACCTCACATTATCTCACAGTACCTCACAGTACCACACAGTACCTCCCAGTATCTCATAGTCCTTCCCAGTATCTCACAGTACCTCCAACTATCTCCCAGTATCTCCCAGTACCTCACAGTATCTCACAGTCCCTCCCAGTATCTCACAGTACCTCCCACTATCTCCCAGTATCTCAAAGTACCTCACACTATCTCCCAGTATCTCCCAGTCCCTCACAGTATCTCATAGCCCCTCCCGGTACCTCACATTATCTCACAGTACCTCTGAGTATCTCACAGTCCTTCCCAGTACCTCACAGTATCTCCCAGTCCCTCCCAGTATCTAACACACCCACAAGTTATAATTTAATTCTGTGTGTTTGCTTTCAAGCTGAAATGTTCAATATTTAATTTGGCTTTACGGCGCCTCGTTCTGTGTGACTATACAGATTTCCAGCCGCCCTGCGAGGTTTTTAATCACAAGCTTCATGTTTATGTGATTAGATCAACAAGAGGATGGATATGTGCGCTTTGACAGTCGAGTCACAAAAATCCAAGATTATGATCAAAGTAAAACATACCAAGGTTATCTCAGACTATCTCAAACTCAGTCAATGAGGCATTACGAACATTGTGACACCAAAAAATGATTTCCTACCTTATGTGCAGAGTTGTTTGAATTCCTTTTCTGTAGTTACTATTGAGGCTTGACTTCATTGGGCAGTCTGTCATTGTAGTTGTCTAGACAGAGCACCAGAGGCCAAATAATATGGACTAGCACGAATAAGACGTGATGCTAGTTGCTTAACTTTACTCAAAATTAGAGCCTGACCATAGACTGTATATATAATGTATGTAACATCCGTGACGTCACCCATTGGTTTTTGGACTGCTGCTCGGAGGCCAATAGTATCGGATCTGGGCAGCGCCATCTTGAAAATTTCCGGTGCATGCTGGGAAAAATAAAAACACAGATTCTACTTATATGGGCATCAGGAGGAGCATGAGGCGCCCTCCTGAACCTGTGAACCAATCAACCTGTCAATCACGACGTAGCCACGCCCTAATGCATACCCTGCTTTATCGTCAAATATAAAATCAGGGAGGCCAAAATGTCCCAAATGAACATCATACTGCATTGAAGAAGGCTTTAAACTAGCGATTGAGACCATAAACACATTTTGAAAACGTTTACTGAGGTTAGAAATCAAGTGAGAAGTTGGTGAATTCTCCATTGACTTGTATAGAGACGGAAGTCCTTTTGACACCAAAACGGTCGCCCCCTAGTGGCCTTTTGATAGAATGCAGTTTTAAGTTACTTCCGCGTTGGCATCATTTCAGAGGACTGGAACTCCCTGCCTGAACTTGACCCATACCTGATTTTTTGGGTCCGATGCCGATACTTCTGATATCAATATATTTTATGTTTTTGTAATTATCTCTCAAATGTAATGACAGTATGATATCTTACAGTTTAACAATAAACTTCATCATATAAAATGACATCAGTGCAATGAAACAGTAAACTTCTCTGAATTATCATTATAATTAGCTATAAATAAATTAAAATAAAACATGGAAGAAAACAACATGTGCATATATTAAGAAAAAAGGTCAAATATATATAAGATTTTGCCTATATCGCTTTTAAGAAAAGCACATATATCAGACAACATATTCACCAATAGGGATTTATCTGTGATAGATCAATATCAGCTGATAATATTGGCTGACCAATATATCCATTGGGCTCTAATCAAAATGTTTAAAAGTATTTGTTTCTGTATACTAACTGCAGAAATGATATTTTACATTCTGCTATCCTGTGTGAAGGAAGTGCTGGCTTTTGGGTTCTTTCAGTTGCATTTTAGCACCTCCTAGTGGTGATTTATGTACCAACATGTTTGTATTATATTTACGATCGAAGGATACTTTAGCAAACTTTGTAAGATGCATGCTTTAATGACTGAGATGTAACGTGTGCTTGTCTGGTTTGTAATTGGCATTGACTAGACCAGACTTTTGAGTTCTTTCAGTGGCATTTTAGCACCTCCTAGTGGTGATTTTGTTTCATAATAATTATTATAATTTATAGTGAAAATTCATACATTTTGGTTCATTTCAAAGTCATATGCAGCAGTAAGCCATAGCTACTTTGTCATAGCACCACTTTGTATTTTGTTGTGTTTTGTTGTTGTTTTTTAAATTTCATTCTTGATTCATAAATGCATCCACAATGGCATCTTGTTACCGCCACAACTCAGATTATCCCTGACCCTTCTGCATTTATTTTGATTGCTGTTAAAATTGTGTTGCCACTTAATGAGAGCAGTACAAGAGGGAAAACAGGAGGAGAGGTAATAAAGGACAAAGGGATTTTGTGTAGTGAATGACAGGCACGTTGTGATAAAAAAAAACACCTCTGACTCTTTAAGCTATAAAGTATAAGCCGGTGAAGACACACACACACACACACACACACACACACACACACACACACACACACACACACACACACACACACACACACACACACACACAGTTGGCCACAAACAAAGACAAAAGAGAAACACGAAAGTGGATCATTCTGGCTTTAAATAACACAGGTTAAATATGTGTATAGTGGCTTCTTTTATTTCTAAGTTGACCTCAGAAACAGTTTTAAACCAGTACAAAACATGACAGCCAGTTAACGAGCTTCCTGATTAGAAGAGCTGAAAGAGCAGCCAATCAAAACGCAACTAGCTGTGCATTATGGGCATTAGCTGCACAACTGGGACGTGTGTTTGACCAATCAGATTGCTCTGATGAAAAGACCTTCATTACATATAAACACACACACACACACACACACATATTATCTACCTAAGCCACAACTGGATGCCATCTGGTGTGCTGTACATAGTAAGAAAAGTACTGTATGTACATTCCAGGATGGAAAGCCGTGATTTATGGGAATTATAAGCCCAGCTGGAACCAATCGCATCGCTCGGACAAAACCATGTAATATTTGGTTTAGCCTGGTTTGGTTTTATTACTACTGCTCAACTTAATATGAAGACAGAGAGACAATAGCAGAAGTATTTTTGCAGGTAATGTGTGCGTGTGTGTTTCTGTGTGTTATGTAAGAACATATGGCAGGATTAAGTTTTCTTTAAATCTCCTTTGTGTCTCCTTCAGGGTTAAACCTCACAAATTAACGTCAGATTAATCTTATGTGACGTTTTTTTACCAATAAGTGGTTGAAAAACATCAGCTTCACTGCAAAAGGATGGACGGGGTGTCATGGTGTAACTACTGCAGGACGTTGCTGTCTAGTAAGTACAGACTGTCTTTGATTGATGTATATAAATACTCTGTTATTTAGTTTTCAGTGATTTATCGATATCTCGCTTGGATGTTGAAAGAAAGCTGTTGGTGTTGCACAAATATGAGCTAAGGTTTTTCATTGAGTTTGCACTTGTGGCGTTATTTACTTATCATGCAGTCAACTGATTGTGGGACTGACTTCCAGGTGCATTCTGGGAGGGAAAGGGGAGCTCATAAATGCAGTTAAAGCAGTGGGACTTCAATGGAAAAGACATAAATTCTCTGCATCAGCTGTTGAGAGTCATAAAACTCTACTAAGGACACAAGCAGGAGACCTTGGGGTCTGTTTCTGTCCACTCTCATCTTGGCTGAGAGCCACGTAAGGTGACTTGTCAGGAAGGTTATGACGTATGGATATTTAGTAACGCGCCTGTGTGTATGAACAAGACAACTCTGTGTAGACTTTTTGCCCTAAGCACATTCTGTTATGTGTTGAAGGCGTTCGCCCTCCTGCAGACGTATTCGAATAAACCAAAAAAAGATCTCTTTCTCTTTGTTGTTGAGTCACCAGGGCTAAAAAAATAAATTATAACGTGATCTTGATGAATATATTTAGCTTGGCTGCAGTTCAACTTCACCAAAGAAGACTGCGGCAATATCTCAAAATATCACTTATTTAGATAGATAGATAGATAGATAGATAGATAGATAGATAGATAGATAGATAGATAGATAGATAGATAGATAGATAGATAGATAGATAGATAGACATACAGACATATAGATAGATAGATAGATAGATAGATAGATAGATAGATAGATAGATAGATAGATAGACATACAGACATATAGATAGATAGATAGATAGATAGATAGATAGATAGATAGATAGATAGATAGATAGATAGATAGATAGATAGGTAGATAGATATAGATAGATAGATAGATAGGTAGATGGATAGATAGATAGATAGATAGATAGATAGATAGATAGATAGATAGATAGATAGATAGATAGATAGATAGATAACTTGATTGATCCCAATGGGGAAATTCAGGTTTCCAGCAGCTCAATGTAAGCATAAAAAGTAATAAAGCAATGAACAGCAGGGGATAAAAAGAGGTGCAAGAGTAATAAGCCAATACATAGACAAAGAAAATATATTTAGCATATATTTAATTGTTAATACTGTGATGAAATTATATAATAAGACCAATTAAAATCACAAAAAATAGCAGAGAAAGAGAGAAGGACACTGATCCAAAAGCCTCCCACACAATCCCTTCATTTGTTTAATTCTGTCGGTTTTCTCTTATTGGTTGATGTCCAGAATTCGGGGGAATCTTCCTTATTTGTTTTTTTTTACTACCAACTGGCTACCTCCCACCACAGAAGGAGATCACTGACAACCACAAGAAGCCCAGATGGCTCAACAGGAAGTTATAGCATCTCCGATCCAATAAAACACCAATAAAACCTCCAACTGACAGCAGCCCTCGAGCCCCGTTTAGCTCGTATATACCTGGAGAAGTGAAGTGACAATATAGGCGTATATATAAAGCTTTGACTCTAAGAGAAACAGCTTGTTGCTCTGCATGTTAAATGGGTTTTTTTTCTCCCCTCGGATGCATTTAAATCCAATTGTAAACTGTCAAGAATGCTTCAAAGAGTGCACATCACACTTTTCAGTAATATAATAGCGCTATTCACAGGAGTCACCACTCGAGTATATTTCACCTTCAGTCACACCTCGAATATATTAGTTTTTTAATCCCGTTCTTCTCTCTCTTTTTTTTTGCACATGTTCCCCCCCCGTGGTGTGAAATCCTCCTACAGTATCTTTTTATTTTCAACAGTGTTACTCACACATATAGTTCCCGCAGGAGGCCGCTACCTTTTATTACTTTTAAGAAATATGAAAAGTACTGATTGCTTTGGTTTAAAACTCACTCGAGGGAAGTTTTAGTCTCTGCAATGGATTTGATAAATTACCGTAGTCCTCCGTAGTCCTCTGATCCATTGTTAACATACAACTACAGACTGTTGTAGCCTTTAAATGACCAATTAAATTACAAATCTATGTCAGAGTACATACACATTTTCAGCCAATGATGCATCCTAACAAAGACTTTTCTTATCGACGCCAACAAACGGTGAATTAAGCTCAATTCTACAGAAATCTCATGACTTTGTGGCTATAATACAGCACTAAATGATACTCGGAGACCAGTAAAGAGTAAAGTAGAATAAAATAAGGATGGATCAGCAACTACAATTCACTCTGAAGGTGTAAATCTTGGCTCTTAGCTTCCTTCAGGACTGTAATTAAGAGGAATAATGGCTCAGTAGGAGCATCAATCATTTCTAAAACCTTCTTAAAAGTGGGTGAAATTCCTCTTTGACTGCCTTTATTTCACCAAGCAGCTCTGCTAGTGCATTGTTGTGCTCATGTCTGCTTTAATGTAGTTTTTTGACAGCAGCACAGAGGGGAATATGGACACACATACATACAAAGGAGTCAATGCCGAACAGAAAGTGTTTCGTGCACACAGAGGAGCTGTTTGGAGGAGCCTCTTCTCCTTCAACAACGGAGTGATATAACTTTAAATCAAAGTGAAAACGAAAGCTGTTGTTTCATTGAGAAAAAGAAGAGGATACTGAGAGAGAGACAGACTGAAAAGTGACAGTTTAAGTCAAAGACAGAGATAAGTAACTGACAGACGTATAACAGTGTGACTACCACACCTTACAGGCAGACCATCAGGAACCCAAACATGCAGCCACTGTCAAGGGTTCTGCTTTTGTCTCCACGGTTCTTCGTCTAAATGGGGGACAAGTTCCTGAAACCTAAAAACACTGCTCTGACTGTAAGGTCTGCGTACTCTCAGGGCTCGACAGCAGTTTCTATCAAAACTGATTGTGATGTGTGATGTCGGCAAATTTGTCGTCCCACCACTCCGTGCCCTGAGGGTGGTTCAACAGAGCACCTTCAGAAACAGGCTGATTACAGCGAGGTCTGAACGCTGCAGGAGGTCGTTCCTGCCGTCTGCCATCAGACTCCTTAATGTGCTGAAGTCTGCGGTTTTACTTTAGACTGTGTGCTGTGTTTTTTAGGTGTTTTATCTTAGATATTTTTTAGATACTGCAGTGCACTTTTTGCACACCATGTATTTTATTATTACTTATTACATATATACACACATATTTGTTTTATTAGTAGAACTTTCGATTTTTAGTATTACGTTTTTCCATTGGTTAGTTAGAGATGTGTTTCTATGTGATGTTACATGTGGCTGTCTTAAGTGTGGATGTAGGTGCTGTAAACCATCTGTCTGTCGATCTGTCTATCTATCTATCTATCTATCTATCTGTCTATCTATCTATCTGTCTATCTGTCTATCTATCTATCTATCTATCTATCTATCTATCTATCTACCTATCTATCTATCTATCTATCTATCTATCTATCTCTCTATCTATCTATCTATCTATCTATCTATCTATCTATCTATAAGAAGGATGACGCCAACTAGTACAGGAACAGTAATCACCATTTTCTCTACTTGTTTCTAACAATGTTGATTCGAACAACCGAAAAACAGAGGAGCAATGGCAAATGCTTGATGTTCAGTCCTTTGTCAGTATTTGTGAAGAAGAGGACACTGTAGTCAGCAATAAGAAAGATTTACCAGCATTTTGCAGGTTACAATTTCCATATCCAGCAGTAACATTAGCATCCAATATTTGTTCTTCTTTTTGCTCTGTTTTGGGGCTCCACCAATTATCTGCCTCTTTAGCTGCTGAATGCTCGACTATGTTCTCCAGCTAGTTGCTAAATTTGACGTCGTTTGGTGCCCGACAGTTGTAGAAGTAGTAACCTTTACTTATACTCGAGAGACCATTGAGGCATGACTCTCATTTTTGCAATAAGACATTTGAAAGATTTACTGGCTCTTTGCAGAAATTGTGACATCATACAGCCAAACAATGTACCATAGAAATATTACGGGAGCAATGATGGTGAAAACTAGTGGAGGTTTGATTTCAGCAGTGCCATAAATTCAGCAGAAACAGGAACAAAAGTCAATAACATTTTCATCAGCTTTTTTTCCCCTCTTTCTGTTCGACAAACTTTTCCTCAACTACCAAAAACAGATCGTAAAAATGGCATTTGGGTTTGTAAAATACAGCCGAAACATGAAGAAGTTAGTACCAAGGTTGTTAAAAGTTCACATTATCGAAAGATCCAGAGTTACAAGTTTATTATGTTTCTGTAGTGGGGAAAAAGAAAATTATGAGTGTGTATGAAAGAAGAAAATCAATGTTTGGTCGGGATTTAAGCTGAGAAACGCAGGTGCTTGAAAGTAACAGAGAAATTACATTTTCTATGTTACTCTGACCAGAAGTCCACGTGGATTCTCACTGTCAGATAATCGAACTTACATCATGTGAACCCTCTTGCTATTTCAAGCACTCAAAGACAGTTGTTTTCTTTCTGGTGAGGATTATCTCGAGACATATGAACAGCTGACAGAGAATAGAGTTGTAGCACATAGCAAAATATAGATCCTCTCCGCCTTCTTCATCTTTATGATGTTTTAATCCATTTCCTTCTGTCTGTCTCATTTCGATCTTAAAGCTTTCAACTCTCTAATGAAGCCAGTTTCCTCCTACATTCAGTCATTTCTTGCTTTGTTTTATTGGATGATTGAAAGATAACCATTCCGGGAATTTAAAATCCAACATCGAGCAACGTGTTCCAACTTGACTCTGGGCTTTTTAGTCAATTAATAAATTATCATGAATGTAGGAGGAAGTGCAACTGTTAAATAAATTACCACAATGGCTCCGAGCGTTCAGCTTTGGTGAAATGGATCAGACTAATTAGATAACAGGTGAATATGTTTGTCTGCCCGCCTCGACTTCTAGAAATGTTACACCTGCTGCTGCATGCATGTTTACATCTTCGCAAGTCGTTGTCAAGTCGAAGTCGAATGTATTTATATAGTGCCAGTTAGTTATCTAATGGGGCTTTTCCACTATACAGTTCTAGCACTACTCGGCTCGATTCGACTCGGTTTGGTACCAGGAACAACCTTTTTCAGTACTTCATAGTAGCTCCTCAACGTGGGCGGGGTTGTCCATAGCATGGCTGCGCTAAACTGCCATGACTTCGTTTTATACGCGACACAAACACATAAACAATGGAGGACATGGAGGCAGTGGTGTACTTGCTGCTGTTGGAGGCTTTCTGTCACACACAAAGCAAGAACATTGAGCCGTATGGCTGTAACGCTGTTGCCGGTATTTAAAAATGCCGGGTTTGATTCTTGTGTGGGACGGCTCATGACTCTTCCAGTGACTCTCTGACCAATCAGTGGCCGGCAGTCTGTTGACGTCACATTTAGTATCAGTACTAAAAAAGTAGCAGGTACCAGGTACTATCCCTGATGGAAACTCAAAAAAAAAACGAGTCATGTCGAACCGAGTAATGCTAGAACTGTATAGTGGAAAAGTCCCATAAGGGTACTTAGAGTACAAGACTCCCAACATTCACCTATGAGCAAGCTACAAGGAAAAAGTCGCCTTTTATTTGGAAGAAAACTTGAGCTGAACCGGGCTCTTGGTGGGCGACCATCGGCCTTTGATTGGTTGGATTGACTGATATGAGTAATAGATACAATAATTTTGTAGTGATGCACCAATATATATCGGCCACATATCGGTATCGGCCGAAACATCCACCGTAATAGCCTACATGCAGATTTTTTGGAGATTAAGAAAGTAAAACAATAACTAACAAAAGAGAAATGTACAGGAGGAGCCAATAAAACTCATCGGGGCTTGTTGGGTAAACCCTCCTATAATGAAACATACAACCTAAAAAACTTAAAAATAAAGAAATACAGACAAACACATACAAAAGCTGAAAAAACATCAAGTAAAAACTGATAAATGGGTAAATTCTGAAACGTCTTCTATTGATTGGAAATCGTCCTGATTTACATTTTTTCTATCTTGATGTCTCTCAAGTTCAGTTGTAATCGGTCTTCTGTCTCTTTCTATTTGCGGCTTAATTAATCTCTTCGAGCTGCTAAGATTTCACTTCATATACCTCGTCCTATTGTGTTTCATTCACACTTTACAATATGCCTCCATCTCTCTCTCTCTCTCTCTCTCTCTCAGTTGAATGATACTGGCTGATAAACATATAGAGGAATGGAGAGAGGCGGGTTTGTGTCTGATTAATAGCCAAGAGGCCTTTCAGGAAACATAATTAGTTTCTCCTGCATGTGTGTGTGTGTGTGTGTGTGTGTGTGATGTACAGTTGAGCAGTTATACATTCCTGTTTTATGTATCTCCGCAACGCCACTGAAGTCTTGCTGATAGCAGTGAAAACACTACATTTTCATTACTTCACTTATCGACTCTGACTGACATTCCCCCCCCCCCCATGTCCCCTTTGTTGCTCCATTCATTTCCCTTCTCTCCTTTCCATCCCTCCTTTTTCTTCCCGTGGTGTTAAGAATGCAAATTGCAAAGCGAGATTGCAGCTTTATGAACTTAAAGGAGCTAATTAGACGTCAATATGTCTTCATCAATTTAACTGGGAAAGCACAGTCAATGTAATTTGTCTCCTTTATCGCCTTTTTCCTCTAAATATTCAGATATACTGTTTTGGTGAATTTGGCTACACTTGTGCTAAGCTCTCTTTATACAGATGTGGCTGTATTACTAATTAACAAATTAAAGAAAAGCTTCCCTGTTTGCAGCAAGAAAAAGAAAAAAACATCTTGTTCACTCACCCCAAATTACAGAGGAGGATTCATATCTATCTTTGGCAGCTCTTAGACAAGATCTTCAAGAACAGAGGTGTATATAAAGTGGGATGGGGGGGCTCTGTAAACAGTTTCAGGGGAGGCTCTGTGATTGGGAGTGAAACAATACTATATTAGTTATTAGATAACAAAAGGAGAACACGTAGAATTGCCCAACTGTGTGTGATTTGGTTAAAGAGAGTAGTTTTTGGTGATTTTTCCAGAGTCAGAAACTAATAAACGCCATCAGACTGACCTTTTTTATGTATTTGTTTCAGTCTGAATGATGTCAAAACAGTAATATCAGGCTATTTTGGCTCAATTGTTGAATATCTATGGGATCAAATAACATAATCATGACCTCACAGGCATCCAGGAAGTAAGCAAAACTAAACAAGTAGACTTTGGAAATCCTACTCTAGAAGAATAAGCTCCCAAAGATTGCCATGAATTTTGACAAAACTGCGTATTCGCACTATGTTTAGTGGGCTTGAAACCCTTCTTTTGTCCTTGAGTCAATTTTGACCCGGGAGGAAAACTCGTTAACTCAAAAATCTGGTATCGTTTCTTTCAATGAGGCTTATTGACCTCAATTTCCTTTGTTAATAAGTAGGAATTAAGTTGGCTAAAAAAGGTCTAACACAGAATTGGGTAATAAATTATACATTTATGCTTAATGAACTGTCAAACCAACCAAACTGGGTCAATTTTGACCTGGGATAAAAGTTGCACAATTGATGGAAAGACAACAGGAGAGTTAATAAAAAAGCCGTCATACTGCATCAGACACTTAACCCTCCTGTTGTCCTCGAGTCAATGAAGGAAGGGAGGAAGAAGGAAGGAAAGGAGGGAGAAAGGAAGGAAGGAAGGAAGGAAGGAAGGAAGGAAGGAAGGAAGAAGGAAGGAAAGGAGGGAGGGAGTAAGGAAGCAAGGAAGGAAGGAAGGAAGGAAGAAGGAAGGAAAGGAGGGAGGGAGTAAGGAAGGAAGGGAGGAAGGAAAAGAGGGAGGAAGGAAGGAAGGAAGGGAGGAAGAAGGAAGGAAGGAAGAATGAAGGAAGTAGGGAAGAAGGAATGAAGGAAAGGAGGGAGGGAGGGAGGCAGGGAGGAAGGAAGGAAGGAAGGAAGAAAGGAGGGAAGGAAAGAAGGAAGGAAGGAAAGAGAGAAGAAGGAAAGAAAGAGAGAAGGAGGGACGGAGGGAGGAAGGTAGGGGGAGGAAAGAAAGAGAGAAGGAGGGAGGGAAGGAAAGAAGGACAGAAGGAAGGAAGAAAGGGGGGTGGAGGAAGGAAAGAAGGAAGGGAGGAAAGAGAGAGGAAGGAAAGAAAGAGAGAAGGAGGGAGGAAGGACAGATGAAAGGAAGGGAGGGAGGAAAGAAGGAACAGTCAAAACAGACGGGGTCAATTTGACCCGGGAGGACGACACAAAGGTTAAACACCACACCTACAATGTATTTTACGACTGTTTTCTCCTCTATGTCTCTTTGGATCTGTGTTGCAGTGCTGTATGTGACTTCTTTATGTTTACTCTACTCCAAACTGACACTTTGACTCTGACTTCCTGATTAAAGACACGTTGAATAAAGATGTTTCCCCTCATAAACAACGTTAGGTGACTCGAAGCTTTGAAGCAGTTCTGAACCTCGTGTGGATGGACGTCATCATGTGGCATCTTTGATGTATAAAAAAAAAAAAAAAAAAAGGTTAGACGTCTGTGCACATAAAAAAAATAACAAACATAAGAAGAGAAGTCGGTACAGCGGGTTCGACGTCGAAGCAGCATTTTTGAAATTTCTGAAATGCTTTAAAATGAAGATGTGAGATATTTGTCGTCCATTAGTCTGGAAACAGTTTAAAAGAGAAAAGAAAGAATGCATACCTTTGCTTTTCACATGTACCTCTTGGTATTTTCTCTCTTTAATGCCTTTACTCCTCCTTTTACTTCTTTGTTTCTTTACATCACTCTGCCCTTCCCTCCCTTTTCTGTCCTCGCCCCTCTTCCTTCACACCTCAGTTCATTCATTTTCTTTTCATGTCAGTCCCTTTCTTCTTACCACACCTTTTTCCTTCTTCTTCTTCATTTCGACTCCCTTTTCCGCTCTTTCCTACAATCCCTCCTTCCTCCTTCTCTCCTGCTGTTTTGCCTTTGATCTCTCCACCTCCACCTCTTTACTACATTCCCCCTTCACTCTTTCATTGTTCCCCCCTTTTTTATAAATGAAATATTAGTAAAAACCCCGCTATAGAGATCCATTAATATTCTTCTTTTACTCCAATCATTCATCTCTCTCCTTCTCTCTCTCTCTCTCTCTCTGTCTCTCTCTCTCTCTCTCTCTCTCTCTCTCTCTCTTTCTCTCTCTCTCTCTCTTTGTGTCTCTCCAGCTTTGTCATCATCTATCATTTGTATCCTTTGAATCTTTCAGTGCTATACTCTCCCGATTTCTCTTTTTTCTCTCTCTCTCTCTGAGCGGCGCCCCAAAGGCTAATCTTTCTCTTCTTCTTTGGTTTTTGTACACACTGAACATGCAGCGTGTATAATGTCGAACCTCTCGACCGATTTTAAGGAACGCTCTCTTCTGTTGTCCGATGTTCGCGATCTGTTATCTGTCGGTATTGTGACGCCTTAGACAACACATATTTTTCACTTTGCTGCACACACACACACACACACAGTTTGTCATCTTCCTTCCTTTCTTATGTCCATTTCTTTCTCTCTGACAATCCTTCACAGCTGCTGACAGACACCTTTAAGCCATCGTATTACTCACCCACCCATCCCCCTCTCTCTCTCTCTCTCTCTCTCTCTCTCTCTCTCTCTGACACACATACTGTAAACACACAAACACAATTAATGGAGGGATTATGTGGTATTACATTAGCAGAGCAGCTCTGTGTTAATGGCCTTTATATCATCTTGCAGAGGACAAACTTTGCTGCTGTTTTGGCTCTTTAAACACATTCAAACTTCTCTCTTCTCTCTCTTCTTTCTCACCATATAAAGCATCAGTTTGTCTCACTTTCTCAGCAGCTTTTCGGCAATTAATTTTCCATTAAACCATTAAAAAGTCAGTGTATGAATCCCTTCTTAAATCATCCATCAACTACTTTTATATTAAGATATATGTTTTTTCCCTACATTGAAATAGTTTTTACTCATCACAATGCTCTTTGTTCTCTTTTAAAACATAATTATTTCATAATTCGAGGCACTTTGTTTATTTTTGGTTTACATTCAAGAAGACAGGAAAGGATCACATGATAAATCTCTTAATGACTTTTAATCCACTTGAAATACATCACGGCATTAATTGTGTTTCCGCTCTTGGGATGGTGTTTCTGTTTTCTCTTGTATATTTGTGGTTTTTGGCGTTGTAGACATCAGGCCCAAATCACAAACCAGCCCCAATCCTTTTAAGGTATCGACCAAATTAAATCAATACCAAGTAGTATAGAAACGTCTCCCGTCAATCGATACCTGCAATCGATCCTTTTTGCACCCAGAGCTAGAAAATATGACTATTTCTCTGCTCACAGCCAATCAACAGCAAGCGTTCTTCTCTTTAACCCTCCTGTTGTCCTCAGGTCAAGGAAGGAAGGGAGGGAAGAAGGAAGGAAGGGAGGGAGGAAGGAAGGAAGGGAGGAAGAAGGAAGGAAAAGAGGGAGGAAGGAAGGAAGGAAGCTAGGGGGAGGGAAGAAAGAGAGAAGGAGGGAGGGAGGATAGAAGGAAGGGAGGAAGAAAGGAAGGAGGGAATGAAGGAAGGAGGGAAGGAAGAAGGGAAGGAAGGAGGGAGGGAGGAAAGAAGGAAAGAGGGAAGGAGGGAGAAAGGAAAAAAGGAAGGGAAGAAGGAAGGAAAGAAGGACAGAGGAAAGAACGAAGGGAGGAATGTAGGAGGGATGAAAGAGAGGAGGGAGGGAGGAAGGAACGACAGAGGGGAAGGAAGAAAGGGGGATGGAGAAAGGAAAGAAGGAAGGGATGAAAGAGAGAGAGGAAGGAAAGAAAGAGAGAAAAAAGAAGGAACAGTCAAAAAAGACGGGGTCAAAGACGACACAAAGGTTAAAGTAAAAGCATTAATGAGGTGGTTGTATGCATCAGTGTAAATGATGGCAAGCAGCATTATAAAGCTCCCAGGCTTAGATCGTCCTAACAGGAAGTGCAACAAGAGAATGGAGGAGAATGATAGTGGGTAAAGATTGGTTTGGGATCAGGCCATAGTAGACATTTATTGCTGGGTTATTTCCATATCTTCCCTTCCCATATCTTTTTTTAAATTAAGTTTCCTCAAATGAAGCACTCCTCTGGGTTGTAACCTCTGCATCGTTGTCAGCCAGTGTGTGTTTGTGGTCAAATGTGATAAAAGGAGTTTAACTGACATCTACTAAAAGGAGGAAAAATCGAAGAAGTTGGCATCCTTTTGATTTAAAAAAAATTGAATGTTCCTCCACTCAGAAAATGATTTTAGCTTTTTTTGACCTTTACTGTGCAGAATGATGTAGTTTCATTATATAAAAGCGGTTTTCTTTTTTTAGTAGTTTAGAGTAACATCAAACAGTCAGAGGCAGTTTTTGTTCTTTCCTACTGTGAACACAAATAAGTCTGATGTTGACTTTTCCTTCACACCTTTAATGAAAAGTTATGACACTGCAGCTCCTGAGTTTGCTCTCTTTGTTTCTCACTTTATCATCATTACTCTATATGTCTCTCTCTCTCTCTCCTCTGACTGTGCCCTTACTCCACTCACATATGACCACCTCTCATAAATCTAAAAAATGGGATAACTGTTAGTATTTCTTTTAATAGGATAATAACCACCAGTCTGTAGAAGCTATTGTAAATATAAAAGCTGCATGCAATTAACTTTACTTGCAGAAATATGAGATTTACAAGCTTCTGAACATCTGTCCAGCTCCCTGAATAATTACACTGTTCATGATTTTGGTATTTTTTTTACAAGCAATTTTGTTCCTTATTATTTTACCACTCCTTACATTGCTTTTATTACTACTCTCCTTTATATGAAGACCCTGCATATGATTTTAACCCTTACATACTGTTCATACTCTACACCCTTGCAGTATGTTCAGTCTAAGAATCTCCTCATAAAAAGTGTCTATACCAAATGTTGAACCCCAGATGTGTTTAGAAAGCATCAATAGTCGATCTGACTGATCAATAAATGTGATTAAACCTTGATTCATGTTCAGCAGAGAGAGTGTATTTTCTCCTATCACACAATATCATGTCCTATTTTACCTCAGACATGAAAATATAACATAGCAATAATGATGGAAATGTCTCTTTTTGGTAGTTTTGAGTCTCTTTAGTCTTCACTGCTACATCATAACAAGAAATCCTCATAACTACTATCTTATTAAAACTATGAACTATTCATTTCACTAAAACACATGTCAATAGATACGAGTCAAATGTGACTATGGACAAAAATTAAAAGAACATTTGGGATGTTTTTACAAGCTGTCAAATGTCAAAATGGGTCAAATTTGACCCAAACAGTATGTAAGGGTTAAGAAGGAAATACTGCAGTTCTGGATCTGACACTGTTGAAACCAGTCGAGGTTGTGATGGTTCATTAATCACTGATTTAACACTGAATCACACTCAACATTTCCTGCTTGTCATTTTTTGAGACGAGAAGAGCAAGTAGACTTTGAATTGGTGTCTGCATCTCATCTTTTGACGCCCGTAATCTCATTATATGTCAAATATAATAAAAATAAAGCTTTCTATCTCTATCTATTGTTATGGAGCTGAAAATGAACATTATCATTCCTGAGCTTGTAACTATATTCCTAGTTGAACTGCTTAATATATATTTTCTTCTCCTCTCTATCTGACCTCCCCCCCACCGACCTCCCAAACTCCTCCCAGTCTATCCGTCTGTAATGGCGCTCCATCTGTGCGCTCCATTAGGTGTCCTCATGGCTTAGTGGCCGCGCTGATGAAAATGACCCCGCCGTGACTTTGACAACACAATACATACACTCTGTGAACCTGCTCCAGGCGCCGCTCGTCCGCATGTGTCCCGCTCCGCAGCAGGAAGTGTTGTCATTGTTGTGCACGGCAGACAAGTACTGTCACAACAACAACAACAACAACACATCAGAGCATCTATGCATAATTATGGAGGCTTGTTAATTTTAGTATGAGTGAAACTTTGTTGTCATAATGATAAAAAGAGTTGATTGCATAACTTTCAGTATCTGTGAGCTCAAAGTCGGGGTCAAGGTAATTAGTCATTGATGGCTAAGACGATCGTTAAAATCATTTGCTGCCTCTCTAATCACTTCTGGGTAAACTCTGTGTTTAAATTTCAACAGGTTAGTGTCGTCTGAAATCGAACACGGTCGTCTCTTTGAACTCCTCATTGAGTTTGAACTTGATCACTGACTTCACTGAAATGATCCTGGCTTCATCCACGCTGATCAACAGGTTAGGTTTCACCATGTTGCCCGTTTGCCGAGAGGTGAAGCACCGCAACCGATTGCCTTCATGTCGTCATTGAAGTTCTGTTAAATGAACCCAATAAACCTACTGATGGTTTATATGTGACAACAGTATAGTGGAGTTTATTGCAAAAAACACATTATTTGTATAATGCAGCTATTTTCACCTCGGCTGTTTGAAAAGTGGTCCCTCCTATCAAGGCCGTAGCCAGAAATTTCAAATACCGAGGTCAAAAATAAGACCACAATTTATACGACTGTTCGGTTTAATCCATGATGTATTTATGTCGCTTTCTTGCTGTGCATTTCTCAGTCATGGTCATTCTTGTGGTCCAGTTCTTTCTTATCATTTCCAATTTTGCAACTTAAATCAACTCCTATTTCAGTATTCTACAACTTCCATGGTTGCGTGTCACATGACGGTCCGTTGATGCAAGGATAATCGTCTCATCGGCTATTTTCACTTCACAATTAAACGAAACTTCAAGAAAAAAATGGTAGCTACGGCCATGCCTCTTATTCTGCTACGTAGCCAAGATGGCGACCGTTGAGGGCGAGAAGTGTCTCAACTCAACTTTTTGACCAGTTTTGAGTGAAACCATCCAGGTTCTCATAGTGCTGCATTTTTCCGATACTTACTACATAGTTTGGACGCACTTATGCACTCAAATTATTAAGAAGTGTAAGAACAGAAGAAGAGATGTGAGACACTGAGGTCTGGTGTATAAAGGACCGAACAGCGCCCCCTTGTGGAGAATTTTGCTGCCATTTAAACACAAATTAGTGGATTTGTGAGCCGACTCCATTGAGTTACCGTTAGCTAAAACTAATATAGTTAAACCATTAAAAACAGCAATTTAACATCAATGTCTTTCACCTTTTTTTTTCCTTTTTTCTTGTTCTGGGTTTTAGTTTATGTCCCCTAAAGTGAAAAACGGTATTTCTTTGGCTTATGATAGATGTTCTTATTGCTCTATCTCACTCTCTACTCCTTCCTTTGCTTCCCCTCTTTCTTTACCACCACTACTACTACTACTACTACTACTACTTCTTCTAACACCTGCAGGACCCAAAATAAAGAGACTTTTCAACATTTCTGAAGTAGAATTATTGCAATTTTTAGCTGCCTTTTCATTTGATTGATAGAATATCTTACATGATTATGGTATATTACCTTTATTGTAACTTTAGAAACACATTTTAAAGCACATGCAACAAGTTTTATACTTATATACTTCTTTCTTACATTTCTTTTGCAAATTGTTCATCCAATAAACATTCGGTTCTCCTCTGTAATTCAGATTTCCTCACATAACATGAGCTTTGTTTTCCGTCATTAAATAACCTCATGTGTTATAGTCTTAATTGTAGTGTAAGCATATGATTGTGGAGTGTGTTTATTGGTCTGTGTGCTTGTGTTGGCTGTGAGAGCTGAAGATTAATAGCAGAGCGTTGCCGGTGTGTGTGGGTGCGTGTGGGAGTCAGTGAGCTTTCAGGACGTGTTCAGTCACTTTTTTCCTCTCAGTTTTGATCTGAAACGCTTCACAAAAAGGAGCATTATTAAAAAAATCAGTCTTTTTTTAATATTTTCTCTCTCTCTCTTCCTCCTCCTCCTCCTCCTCTCTCCTTCTTTCTCCGCAGGCAGATGGATGATGCTTATCTCTCGCTCCGGAGGTAAGGAGTGACAGATGACAGAAGGATTGATACGGCAAGAGCGAAAGAGAAAAGAGAGGAGTTGCATCGGAAAGGGTCACTGCCGCCGGTAATAGAAAACAGTGGCAAAGGTCGGGCTCATCGATCGGGGGAGCGAGAAGTGAGTGACCGGATTTACTGACACTGGGATGACTCTCTTTCTCTTTCTCTATCTGTTTCTTTCTTTCTCTCTCTCTCGCTAAAGCAACATTTTCCTCTCACCGGCTCCCTTTCTTCTCCGTCAACACACTTTTTCCTATATAAGACGTACAGTAGCCAAAGTCCTCTATGTCTAAAAGGAGCGGCAGAGTTTTATGTTTGCAAACAGGCTTTAAAAGTGAGTGTGTCATTTCTGTCTCAGCTTCAACGCTTATGGCTGAAGAAGAAATGTTAATTTAACTCTAAATACTTGCTGTGTGGTGGCTGCTGAACAGGAAGTAAAGGCTGCTGCAACGGCATTTAACTACTATTGACATTCAAAAAAAAAATAATATCCTGGTCTAATTTAAAGTATTGTTGTAGCCGGAGCTCGTATTCAATCATTTACTTTTATAGCCGCGTGTGTGAAATATAAACCCTTGAAAGTTAAGCTTCAAACCACACACACAAATAAAAAATGTAGTTAGTTCTGTTTGCTTTTGTCAGGCAAGTTTAATAAGAAAATCCCTCCGCACTGTTTTATCTCATGTAGCAGAAATTGGCTTTAACAAACAGGAGTGCAGGAGTAATTTGTGCCTGTGGTGTAAAAAAAAAAAAAAGAAGAGGCGAACCGACGGCGGCAACATCTGGGCCTTTACAAGGCTTCGGTGGTGTGATCATTTTGTGGAGTCTCCGAGCCATATCTGTGTTAAACTCTCTGGAGGAAGCCGGGTGGAAAATACAACAGCTGCAAGCAGCAATGAATGGGCCCTTGCTCCCCTGCCCCGAAATTCACTCCAATGCCACACCTGTCAGGAGTAACCGAGGCGAAAGATTTTGATTACATTTCATATCAAAGGTCTTAAGATGATACTGAGTGAATTTGAAGTCGGTCGGATGAAATCTGTACAAGGAGTTCATTAACGTACGAGGTGTGGAAATGGCGAAAAATTGGCGCCAAAATCGAACATTCAAGTGAAAATGGCAGACTTCCTGTTGGAGTGAGGGTATAGGTCCAAGAGACTTTTTTGTGTGTCTTCACATGATACATATGTGTAACGAATTTCGTTCGTCTACGTCAGTCTGGGACGAAGGGCTCAATTTTTCATTTTGTAAGGGGTGCAGTGGCACCATTTGGCCATCACTTCCTGTTGTATGGCGAAACCTCAAAATTCTCCGCAACGCCACGGCCATCAGGAGTAACGGAGTTGAAAGATTTTGGTGACTTTTCATCTCCAAGGTGTTAAGATCATAGAGAGCAAATTTGAAGTCGGTGGCATGAAATCTCTAAGAGGAGTTCCTTAAAGTAAAATGCATGGAAATCACAAAAATGGCGCCAAAATCGGAAAAATTCGAATGAAATTGGCCGACTTCCTGTTGGAGGTAGGGTATGGGTCCAGGAGACTTTTTTTATGTGTCTTTACATGACACATATGTGGTACCGAATGTCAATCTGGAGCAAGGGGCTCAATTTTTTAAATGTACCTAGTGGCGCTGTAGAGCCATTATGCAAGGCTCATTTCTGCAAAACCATAAAATATCTAATTTGTCACTGGGTGTGGCATGTGTGCTAATTTTTCGAGCACATTTAGGCTGTCAAAAAGGTGTTTGTTTTGCAAGAAGAAGAAAATCATTCCTACAGATTCAATAATCTACAGATGACGTGATTGGTTAACCGAGACGACGTAAAAAGATAATGATTGTTAGAATAACACGTTACAGTCATGTGTAGTGGAGAGTGGAGAGGTTGTGTGTGTTGTGGTAGTCTTCTTCTCTTCCCAATCACTTTCCATTATCTCTCTCACTCCCTCCTCTTTCTCTCTCGCTCTCTCTCTCTCTCCGTGTGATGTATTGCTGCTTTATCAGACCCGCTTAAATGGCTTGCCTGTGGTGCTGTTTAGTTTCCTGTGAACTACGCTGATACAGTACTCTCCCTGAAAAGAGGAGATAGGGAGCAGCCTGTCTATTACACACTGAGTGCAGAAGTGATAAACACACATTCGTACATACGCTTATATGCACAAACAGCTAATTTTCTCTCATTGTCTGTTGTTTACTCTGTAATCTTGTGCTTCATTGTCATTTTTAAAGCATGCATTTTAACTCTCACCTCATTATAATGCTGCTTACTATCATTAAAACTGATGCATACAACCACCTAATTAATGCTTTTAGTTTAAGGCACTGTACTCTACTGCTATATTGACCTCATGTTTCACACAAAGTCCTATTTTTTCCAGTGCAGACCAACCCAAGACAAATAGTCGATAAATCCTGGTGGAGTGTGTAGTTTACAGCCTCATTAAATTGGCTTAACACGGCTGCGTTTTGTAGAAGTAATGTGACTCATTTTGGACGACAATGACAAAAGAAGATCCTTGCCAGAAAAACGACATCATCAGTCGATTGTTCAAACAACCTTTAAGAGACTCATGTTAACGTTATCCTGACAGGTGATGACTGGTGGAAGTATTGTGACACTCTTTTGGCGCCGTATAGCCTCTGAATTCGGCGATAAGGCCTGATGTTTTTGGGCGCTTGGGTTTCTATTAACCATGACTGCAATCTTTCCCCAATCTATAACCTCAGTACTCCTCGTTTTAGTTGCCTAAACTTAATCAAACCTTAATCGAGATAGCAGCAGATCAGATAATACTCATATAAAAGCCTTTTTGTAGAAGTAATGAGACTCGTTTTGGAAGACAATGACAAAAGACTTCATCTGACATTTAAGCATGAGATAAACAGCATGAGTACAAACACACAGCATATCTGCCCACACACACACACACACACACACACACGAATAATCTGAATGAATCATAATGTTTGCACACAATCACTCACCTAGGCAATTAATTTATGCACACACACAGTAATTTACATAAAGGAGACACACTCACACACACTCACTCACACATTGAGATACAATAAATTCACACTAAACAATGCAAATGTTAACATGCCCACACACTCTGAAGTAATGCAAAGCAGCAGATTTATTATTGTGGTTGCTGCAATGAATATACATGCACACACACACACACACACACACACACACACACACACACACACAAACACACACACACATAAACCTGCAGAGAAAGCCAATTCTACTCTGCTTGATATTATCACATACTAACCGCCCACTAAACTATCTCAGTTTGGAGGACTGGTCCGCCTTTTTTATCTCCAACATACACACACACACACACACATCGACAGAGAGAACACACACAAATAAGGAAACACACAAGGAAGCACACACACACACACACACACACACACACACACACGTTCAATTTTCATTCTTAAATGTGCGCCCACACAAAAGAAAAAACATGTCTTATTGCTTTTCAGCATCTTTCACATTCTGCCTTACTGCTTCTTACAAGACTTACAGCATGCACACACACACACACACACAGACACACACACACACACACACACTCTGACTCCTCAAACTATCCTTGAGGACATTTATGAGCTTCTAAATCACTAAGTCATCTGAGCTATGAGGGTAAGTAGAGAGGACAGCCAGTACTTTTGCACACACTGCGATAGTGTGAGGGTGTAAGCATCAAAGCCTCAGTTTCAGTTTAATCTCCACCGCTTTAATTTAAATGACTGTAGCTGTAGCTGTTTGACACTAGTAATCATTCCTCCTCTTCCCCCCCCCTCGAGCCTTTATCAGGGTTTCAGACAAAGACAAATATCATACATTTGTCTAGTTGATGAAGAATTGCATGTGAGGAAGAAAGCATAAAAAGGAAGATAGAAGAATAGAAGAAGGAGAGGAAGAAATGAGTGGGCAGGTTGATGCATGGCTGGAGAAGGAGGGAAGGAATGAAGAAAGGGTGGAAAAGATGGAAGGAAAGGTTTCAAGAAGCAGAAATCAGGGAGGTAGGGAAGAAGAAATAGAAGGAAGGAAGAATGGAGGTGTATCCTTTTGTAGGTCACGCCAAAAAAACGGTATTAACCCTCCTGTTGTCCTCGAGCCAAGGAAGGAAGGAAGAAAGGAAGGAAGGGAGGGAGGAAGGGAGGAAGAGAGGAAGGGAGGAAGGAAGGAAGGGAGGTAGGGAGGAAAGATGGAAGGATGGAAGGAAGGAAGGAAGGAAGGAAAGAAGGAAGGAAAGGAAGGAGGGAGGAAGGAAGGAAGGAGGGAAAGGAAGGAGGAAGGGAGGGAGGAAGGAAGGAAGGGAGGTAGGGAGGAAAGATGGAAGGATGGAAGGAAGGAAGGAAGGAAGGAAGGAGGAAGGGAGGGAGGGAGGGAGGGAGGGAAGGAAAGAAGGAAGGAAAGAAGGAAGGGAGGAAGGAAGGAAGGAAGGAAGGAAGGGAGGTAGGGAGGAAAGATGGAAGGATGGAAGGAAGGAAAGAGGGAGGGAAGGAAGGAAAGGAAGGAGGAAGGGAGGAAGGAAGGAAGGGAGGTAGAGAGGAAAGATGGAAGGATGGAAGGAAAGAAGACGACACGAAGGTTAAAAAAATATTTCTTAGCTTTTTCCTAACTCTTTTGGGCCCTGACAACATAAAACATTTTCTTTCTTACTGACCCTAAATGTTATGTTTTACAGACCACTAGACATTATTACATTTGTTCAAAACAATTTTTAATAAACCCTCTGAGAGTGTGTTTTTGTAGCAACCATAGCGCAATATGATGGTCTTTTTGTGCATTACAATGTGGGAAGACAGATCAACAGATGTTAGGACAGACGGTAAAGATTAAAAGAGAAAAGCTCGATCAAACAACGCTTAAACAACGATTAATAATAATGATCTATCGTTTCATATTTTTCTCTCGATTCTCTTCCACAGATCAACCTGATCGTCACCTCGGACCTGAAGGAGGTTAAAGCTTCTTACAACAGCCTGAAAACACTGCAGGAGGATTTTTAACTTGGACCTACAGATAAAAAAACTGATTGATACCTTTCATAAAACTAACTCGTGGTGACCTGGCGGAGGGGAGCAGAGAACTGGCAGACATGGATATAAATAATCCAGCTTTTATTGCTAAATTTGGGACTCTTAGACTCTTACTTCTTGCAAGGGGTGGGTGTGACTGAGCACGGAAAAGCAACTCAGGACTTTTTTTGTGGCTCGACGTACACCTTGACAACTTCTCGCCAATGACCCATTGGCCGGAAATGGGGGAGTCACACCTCTGGGAGCAATCTGAGGCTGTTTGGAGCTAGCAAGGCTTCATTGGAACAAAATATAAACTCCCAAACACTTGTAGCTATTTCCTCCCCATCCCCCTCTTCCCTGGTATTCCCTAATCCCTCCCCAAGTTACTCCTTCCCTGTTTTCTCCCCTTCCCCAAATTCCTACTCAATGTGAACTGTTGGTGGTTAAGAATATATTTCAATTCTTCAAGTCTCCCTCAATGCTGAGTGAGCCCTCCCCTCTTCAGCCTCCAACGAGGTAAGGGTCTCTCCTTTTTGGGGATGGGTGGCCCAGCCAGGGCTCTTCTTGGTGGATTCGGCACCACCACCACCTCCTCCTCCCTGGAGGTCGGTGCCCGGATGGCCTGGCCGAGCAACATCTCCCTGGACCTCAACCAAAGCCAGGCGACGGGGATAGCTTTCGGAGGTAGCGGTGGGCTTGGAAACGCGGCGGCTATGAGCGCGGGTCTGGACAATTTCACGCAGGAGCCCGACGTCACCAGTGCGGCGATCAAACAGAAAAACTGGCCGGCGCTGCTCATCCTCGTCATCATCGCGTTGACGATCGGCGGGAATATCTTGGTGATCCTGGCGGTGTCGCTGGAGAAGAAGCTTCAAAACGCCACCAACTTCTTCCTCAGATCGCTGGCCGTGGCGGACATGCTCGTAGGCATCCTGGTCATGCCGATCTCACTCATCAACATCCTATATGGTGAGTTTTGACGCCTTACAAAGCACCTGATTCAACACTCGGAGGTATAAGGAGATATAGGTGACGGTTTCCTGTTGAAATCCTGAAATCAATGTTGGATACATAACATACCTTTTAAAGGAGCTGGGGGACATCTGTAGAAAAAGTAGTTTCAAAGGAACATAACCCTGAACCGTTGATTCAACCAAATTAATCAACAATATCTATTGTTTGGCTTGAGTCACCAACGTTTTAAAACATGAATTTTATTTGTGGTGAAAGAAGGAAGGAAGGAAGGAAGGAAGGAAGGAAGGAAGGAAGGAAGGAAAGAAAGCAAGATGGAAGGATGGAAAGAAGGAAGGAAGGAATGATGGAAGGGAAGAAGAAGGAAGGAAAGGAGGAAGGAATGATGGAAGAGAGGAAGAAGGAAGGAGAGGAAGAAGGAAGGAAGGGAAGGAAGGAGGGAGGAAGGAAAGGATGGAAGGACGGAGGAAAGAAGGAAGGAAGGAAGGTAGTAGGGAGGGAGGAAAGATGGAATGAGGGAGGAAGGGAGAAAGGAAAAGAGGAAGGGAGGAAGGAAGGGCAGAGGAAAGAAGGAAGGGAGGAAGTTAGGCGGGAGGAAAGAATGAGAGAAGGAGGGAAGGAAGAAAAAAGGAAGAAAGAAGGAAGGAAGGGAGGAAAAAGAGAGGAAGGAAAGAAAGAGAGAAGGAGGGAGGAAGGACAGACGGAAGGAAGGAAGGAAAGAAGGAACAGTCAAAACAGACGGGGTGAATTTGACCCGGGAGGACGACACGAAGGTTAAGGAACGAGTTGCACACAGTTATCTGATTGGCGAACGGAGCTTAAGAGCTTATAATAATTGATTTAGTTTGTTACAGTTTGTCACTCTAATCATGAAAATGACACAGGCGTGCAGAATAAATCTCACCCAATATTTAAACAGCCTTTCCCTTTGCACATTTCTACCCCTACTCACCAGCTGTTGCCAGCACGCTGTGACACGCGCCCCGTCATTATATCAAACATTTTTCAGTGCAATTATCGAAAATGATTATTGCATCTCGGAGACATTGCACGCTGTGATTTTTGCAAGTGATTCAAGAGCCGGAGGATGCCAACTTTTGATAATTGCGATACCGTACGAGCCATCAACTGCTGTTCTTGCTTACAATATCCGAGCCAGGATTCTGCATGAACACCCACATTAGCTTAATAGGCTCTCGTGTTGTTAGGAGTGTAGGCTGTGTATTTCATTTATTTTCCAATGTTGAGTAAAAACATTAAATTAGAGAGAAAGGCTGTCTTCATCTTTACATTTGAGCCAGGTCATTATATTAACACCATTTCTTACAGTGTACCTGCAAATGTCACAAAACTGATCACAGACATGACACTAAGTGAGAAATGTTTGGGTTTTTTTTTTTGCAGAGCTGCAGATAAACACAAGTTGACCTTTGCAACTTTCATTGATAGTAATCCTTTTCAACACTCGTGTTACTTAACTTCCAAAGAACTTCGAACCATTTCTCATCAATGCATCTTGGGGTTTTCCACTTTTAAAAGCATTTGGATGAATTCATCTCTCGAATGAAGGATCTTGGAGTAAATATTGAAGGTGGTTGAGGATAAAAATGGGCTAAATCTGAGTGTTTTTCCAAGTCTAAAGTGTCAATTCTTTGAGTGCAAGTCCAGGTCAAGTCGACTAAAGATTAAGGCTCTATTGGTGCTAAAAGATTTTTGATGTTTAATGTGAGTTTCCTTGGTTATCTGCCAAGGTCTGCACCAAATTGCCATCTGCCGTAAACCCTAGCAAACTTGTAAAAGCTTATGAGTACTAACTGGAAATCTGGCTCAAATATTTGTTATAAAGATCTGACAAGAATCATTTACTTTCGGCCAATAACTTTCGGCCAATTTGATCCAGGATTTCTCTAAATTCTTGGCCTCGGATGATGGAAGACATACCGATCTGGTCCAATTCAATCCGAACAGCGAGGACAGTCAAATGAGACGTGGCTATTATCACGACAGGCACATTTAAAGAATAATTCCTTTTGGCCCGGTTGGTGCTGGATGATTTGACAGTGATGTTGCCGTGAGTCTTTTTTTTGCCTCAGTTATCTACCGATGTCACATGTGGCCATTTTGTGTCTCTCGGAGAAACATTTTTTTTGATTAACTGAGTGCAAACTGTGATGGCGACTGAGCCAAACAAGTATTGCCTGGGAGGAAAGTGTGTGTTTGTGTGTGTGTGGGTGCTGTTTTATCAGTGTGACAGCAAAAGAAGCCAAATTCAGGGGTGAAGTCGACACAGATGTTGTTCTGACAGGCCAAAAAAAAGTGCTTATTACTGTAATTAAACCAGTCAAGACCTCCTGGGACTTATCATCCAATCAACTACAGTAGGGCTGGGTATCGGTACTCATTACCTTTTAAGGTATCGACTGAAATAAATCAAGTAATATCAAAACGTCTCCAGTCAAACGATACCTGCAATCGATCCTTTTTGCACCCAGAGCTAGAACATATGACGATTTCTACAGACTTGCTCACAGCCAATCAATGCAAGCGTTCTTCGATTTAATACGACATGTGATTGGTCCACTGCCACAGCAGCTACAACCCGTCTGTGGTGGTGAAGTCGTGATTTAATGCTTTAATTCACATGATGGGTATCTAAGGAAGTACTCAGTTGGTATCAGTATCACTTTTTAAGGGTACTTGGGTTGGTACTGGTGGTATCATATTAACCCCTCAAGTCAAGGATGGAAGGGAGGAAGAAGGAAGGATGGAAGGGAGGAAGGAAGGAAGGATGGAAGGGAGGAAGGAAGGAAGGATGGAAGGGAAGGAGGGAGGAAGCAAGGAAGGGAGGAAGAAGGAAGGATAGAAGGGAGGAAGGAAGGAAAGGAGGGAGGAAGGAAGGAAGAAGGAAGGATGGAAGGAAAGGAGGGAGGAAGAAGGAAGGAAAGGAGGGAGGAAGGAAGGGAGGAGGAACGAAGGATGGAAGGGAGGGGGAGGAAAGAAAGAGAGAAGGAGGAAGGGAGGAAAAGAAGGAAGGGAGGAAGGAAAGAAGGAGGATGGGAGAAGGAAAGGAGGAAGGAAGGGAGGAATAAGGAAGGAAAGGAAGGAGGGAGGAAGGGAGGAAAGGTAAGAAGGCAGGAAGGAAGGTAGGAGGGAAGGAGAAAGAAAAAGAGGAAGTAAGGAAAGAGAGACAGAGGAAAGAAGGAAGGAGGAAGGAAAGAAGGAAGGGAGGAAGGAAAGGAAGGAAGGAAGGAAAGAAGGAAGGAAGGAGGGAAGGAAAGAAGGGGGATGGAGGAAGGAAAGAAGGAAGGGAGGAAAGAGAGAGGAAGGAAAGAAAGAGAGAAGGAGGGAGGAAGGACAGACAGAAGGTAGGAAGGAAGGGAGGAAAGAAGGAACAGTCAAAAGAGACGGGGTCAATTTGACCCGGGAGGACGACACGAAGGTTAAACTGCTAGCAAACATAAAACAGACCTGGTTCTTATGGCTCTCTGTGTGTGTGTCTTTCAACATTGATTGAAAACACTGAAAGATGACAAACGGTCGAACGACAAGAGGACGAACTGGCCGTCAAAAAAGGTCAAGTAGGGATGAGAGGTTGAGTAGAGGAGAGGTCAAGAGCTCACAGTCGGCTCCATTAACCCCAAGCAGCTGAGAGTGAGGGGCGTTATCTCGTTGATGGAAGATCCCACGGATGTGTCATATTGTGTTTGCCCACGAGAAAATGCCCAGAGCGATTTTTTTTTCCTATAAAATATGAGATTTAACAAACAAAAGATGAGTAATAAAGTCTACTAGTAACATTGTGCGGTGTGTCCACTTCAGAAGACACAGTGCAGTTCTTCACCTGTAAGTTTTATTAGTCCCATATGGGAAATTTGTAATGGGCACATAGTGCTACATGGTTGCATAGCAATATACACAATTACAATTACACAGAGACATACTGGTAGACAACACAAGACAGAATTACATCAGTTACACTACATGTAGCCAATCGAATGATAACAAGACTTCTGAATGAAGTATATTGACAGTGAGACTGAGTACAACTACGTGATATTGCGCAACCCAGAATATAACTAAGATAATGACAGTGACAGTAATCACAATGGTCTGGTGGTCTTAGTACCAGCTGGTTCTGAGAGAGACACACGACAGGGCCAGCCGATGCAATACACTGGTACTGGTAGTGGGCAGTAAAAGAAGTTTTCCACATTTTGTGCACTTTCTGTTTTCCGGTGTAACAGGCATATAGTGCAGCCCCATTTTAGAGCGTTTAGGTGGCATCTTGGCTGCTGAACTCTAGCTGGATTGCAGGAATCGCTTGACAGGAGACGTTTCAATACTACTTGGTATCTTTTTTCATATCGGTCGATAACTTAAAGCAGGAGTATTCAATTAAAATTCACTGAGGTCCAATTTGTGTAAATGTCCTCAAGTGAAGGTCTGTTATTTTTTATTTTTCAGTACCTTGAAGTAGCGTTATAGTTACATCAGCATCTGTGTCTACTGGCTAGATTATAGTCAAATAAATACAGTAGAATTCATTTATCAGTATTGGCACTCAACTTGTGGGAATCCTGGGCAGCTGGAGGACTGCTCCAACAGAAATTTCACTGTCTTGTGCAATGACAATAAAGATTATTATATTCTATTCTATTAACCTTCGTGTCGTCCTCCCGGGTCAAATTGACCCCGTCTGTTTTGACTGTTCCTTCTTTCCTCCCTTCCTTCCTTCCGTCTGTCCTTCCTCCCTCCCTCCTTCTGTTTTTCCTCCCTTCCTTCTTTCCTTCCTCCATCCTTCCCTCCTTCTTTCTTTCCCTCCTTCCTTCTTTCCTCCCTACCTCCTTCTCCCTTTCTTTCCTCCCCCCTACCGTCCTCCCTTCCTTCTTTCCCTTCCTCTTTTCCTTTCTCCCTCCCTCCTACTTTCCTTCTTTCCTTCTTTCGTCTGTCCTTCCTCCCTTCCTTCTTTCCTTTCCTCCCTCCCTTCCTCCCTCCTTTCCTTCCTTCCTTCTTTCCTTCCTTCCTTCTTTCCTCCCTCCTTTCCTTCCTTCTTCCTTCATTCCTCCCTTCCTCCCTCCCTCCTTTCCTTCCTTCCTCCTCCTTTCCTTCCTTCCTTCCTCCCTCCCTTCCTTCCTTGACTCGAGGACAACAGGAGGGATAGCTTTATAACAAAACATCTCAACAACTCCATTCTCCGTGTGTATCTCACTGACAGTCGAGTCTCTCTGCGTGTCCGAATGCACGGCTTTGATTGGCTGATTAGGGTCACGTGAAAAGATTGGATATGCACATTGGTCTGTGAGTTTCTGAGGGGTTGCTCCACTTTTACCGTAATACCTGGAGAAGCTGCGTCCGTTAAAATAGAAACACTCTGACAAAATTGAACAATCCTCAATATTTCATCAGTTACAGGTCCACAGGTATCGAGTACCAACATCCAGCCCTAATCATGATCAGTAATTGCATTAAATTTTCCCGTCTTGGACGCAACTCTCTATATTCATGGTTCTGCTCTGTAGCCGTCAAACATCTGTCAGGAATACTAAACAGGACCTGGGAGGGTTGAGTGCTTCTTAATGGCCGTGTTTGGTCAATGGACACACTGGCTGTCCCACTCTGTGTCTGTTAGCTGGAGCTGCTGCTGATTGCTCACTGAGGTAATCAATGTTTCACATGAGCAAACACACACCGAGGATAAAGAAAAGAAAAGAAAAGAAAACAGAGGACAGACTGTCTTTTTCTTTCTCTGCTTCACAAACAGACGAACATACACACTGAGACACACACACACACACACACACACACACACACACACACACACACACACACACACTCTCACACCTTTGAATAGAGCCTGAATCTATACCTGCAGTGTTATCCATCAGACTGGTACTTGGGTGTATTGATCCTCGCGGCTGGCTGAGTGATCGACCAGACAAACACACACACACACACACACACACAGAGAGAGACACACACACACACACACAGAGCATTCTCACACAATTTAAGTGACAATGAATCAAACAGATTACAGTGATAATGATGATAATAGTTATGATGATGATGATGATGATGATGATGACAGTCATGATAATTCATCAACTTTCACAGCAGTCTGTTCACACACACACACACAGGCACACACACATACAGATACACACACACACACACACACACACACACACACACACATGTTTACATCGCTTCAGAGAACATTACATGGACTTACATTCATTTCCTGGAGACTTATCCTGACCTTAACATAACCCTGAACTTACACATGTGTATCAGATAATGGTCACTTGTGGGGACATTACATAGACTTACATTCAGTTCCTGGACATTTATTGTAACCGTAACCATAACGACCATATGCCGAACCCTAATATAATCTTAACATAACCCTAACCTTACCTTAATATTAGACTAAGTCTTCACCCTAAAATGAATGACTTACATTAAGTTAAACACACATATATCACTTGTGGGGACATTACATAGATTTACATTCATTTCCTGGAGCTGTAACTTAACCACTGGACTAAAAATTACCTTTTTCCCCAATTAAGGACGTGGCTTTTGTCCCCAGTTTGACTAGCCTTCCCCTAATTATAACTGGTCTTAAATGTGAAATCGGTCCCCAGAAGTAGCCTATAACTGAAAATGAACACACACACACACACATACACACACAGCTTTTTGCAAATGCTGTTGTATTTTTTCTTATTACTTCATTTTGAGTTACCAGGATGATGATTAAATATAAACCACACACACACACACACACACACACACACACACACACACACACACACACACACACACACACACACACAATCTGGCTATCTGTAATGGTCCAGAATTTTAAAATGAATAAATAAAATACATGAGAAATTAGATAAATGTCCTTTAGACAGGAATAATGATTCTTATTAACCTTATCAAATCACATTATTCACATAAATCTCAGTTTCAGTGTTCCAGTCGACCTCAGCTTGGTTCACACACACACACACACACACACACACACACACACACACACACACACACACAAACTGCACCGCTGGACGCACACATGACCTCATTGTGTCTCCTGCAGTATGTAAATGGTAAAGAAAAAAATGTCTGTGTGTGACATGTATGGTCGGGGCAGAAGACACACACACACACACACACACACACACACACACACACACACACACACACACACACACACACACACTGCTGCAGGACTTCATACTACAGACTGTATCAGTGCTACAGCAGCAATGCACGCTTTAATAGCACTAAAAACTGCTGCATGCTTCTCTTCATAGTTTGAAATACTTCTGGAAAAACTTGCATGACCTTTACTGGAGGTTTTTAGTCGTATATCAAACTCGCTATAAATTATTAAAAAGGAGGGAAATGGGCAAAGCATGTACTAGCATAGAGGATAATGTATCTCATCCCCTGTGCTTGGACGGCACTTTGTTTTATATGATATTTGGCGTTTGCTCCTTTATTTCTATTACAGCTCTGCAGTGACGTCACTGACAGCTGTCGTCATATTTTCACCTTTTTTTTGTAGTCTTCTTATCCTGCTGATGTTCAAGCTCTGTGGTGTGAAGCTCGTTTTACTCTTTGCTTTTTTGGCGATTAATTCTGAGGCTAAATGGATTTAAACATCGGGACATCGATTTATCAAAAAGATTCATTAAGTTTAAACAAGCGAAAAAAGGGATTTAATGAGTCTGACTTGGAACATTTGTGCAGTAAAACCTGACAGAAAAAGGTTCAAGTTAAGACAATACAAATGATTTCAATGACTTATGATCTACAGCAGCTCTTTACAACATTGTGAACATGACTTGAGGATCATTTGGTATCTTTTACTTGCTGTAATGTTGAAGAGGAGCTTGTTTGACTTGCTTTTAAACTATAAGTGTAGTCAGGAAGTCTTTTCTTGTTTATGATATGCAGACAAAACACAAAATACACAAAATCTAGTCAAGCCCCCTGAGAAAATGATTTTGCTCAATTTGATCTCATGTGGGCCAGATCAGTAAAAGGAAGGAAGGAAGGAAGGAAGGAAGGAAACGAAGTGGAGAAGTAAGGAGGTAAAAAAGGAAGGAAGGACAGAAGGAAGGGAGGATGGAAGGAGGGCAAAAAAGGAAGGAAGGGAGGATGGAAGGAAGGACAGATGGAGGGAAGGAAGAAAGGGAGGAAGGACAGAAGGAAGGGAGGATGGAAGGAGGGATAAAAGGAAAGAAGGAAGGACATGGAGGAAAGGGAGGAAGAACAGATGGAGGGGAGGAAGGACAGAAGGAAGGGAGGATGGAAAGAGGGGAAAAAAGGAAGGAAGGGAGGATGGAAAGAAGGACAGATGGAGGAAAGGAAGAAAGGGAGGAAGGACAGAAGGAAGGGAGGATGGAAGGAGGGATAAAAGGAAAGAAGGAAGGACATATGGAGGAAAGAGAGGAAGGACAGAAGGAAGGGAGGATGGAAATAGGGATAAAAGGAAGGAAGGAAAGAAGGAAGGACATATGGAGGGGAGGAAGGACAGAAGGAAGGGGGGATGGAACGAGAAAAAGAAGGAAGGACATACAGAGGGAAGGAAGGAATAAAGGGAAGAAGGACAGAAGGAAGTAAAGAAGGAAAAGAAGACAGGAAGGAAAGTAGACCGGATCGGACCCCTCGGCAGGCCGGTTCTGGCCCACGAGCCTCATGTTTGACACACATGCACTAAATGTGTAATGAGTATCTAATGAAGCACTCAGTTGGTATCACTATCACTTTAAAGGTTCTTGGACTCAACAGTAATGAGATATCTTACCTTTCATTATGTGATTATGTGTAATGTTATCCCTTTAATTCACTATGTGCAATATAATGAGTACATAGACTTATTCTACACTGTAGCTGTTTGTTTTTATTTATTATTCAGACGTCTACTTTGTGCAATGACAATATAAAAGAAGGCTTTGAATTGAATTGAATTGGTTGTGATAGTAGAACAATAAGAGTGTTGTTTAGATTCATTTGGCTGCTTTCCTGAGTCTAGTGAGGAAGTGACAATGAAACACTGATAATATATGAAGTGAAGAAATTGCTCATAAATAAAATATCTCACTTCCGAAGACAAAATAAAACAGTAAAAAACATTTTTGAGTGATTTTTTTTTTTTTACTATAGAGAAATAAGGTGTGAAGAAAAGAGGGAGATAAGATCTGGTAGAGTCAATTAGGATATCTGTCTCTCTCTCTCACACACACACACACACACACATACACACACACACACACACACACACACACACACACACACACATACAGCATGAAACTATATGACCTTCGAGGCCGACTCAATCAAAGTTATCGCTTAAGGCCATCTCTCTGCATGGAGCCCAAATTGGAAACACTCTCAAGACAAAAACACACACACACACATATACCGAAAACCTTTACACACACACACACACACACACACACATATGTCGGACTTCTACTCTACACAGTGCATTACAGTAATATGAGCTCTCTCATCTCTGATTTAATGAATTGGAAAGAGGAAAAGCAGCAGCTCGAGTGACTGTAATAGAAAAAAAGATGGAAGAAGAGAGAGAAAGAGAGAAAGAGAGAAAGAGAAGGAGAGGTTGCCTGAGAAGAAAAGAGAAAAACGCTCTGTGATATTTATTGCCGTGGATGTTGTTGGACACGTCTGGAGAGGAGCTGAGTTATTGAGTTACGGAACAGACGATGTTTTAAATAGAAGCTGTAAATAGTTTAAAGTGTTGAACTGATAGAAATCCAGTTAATGGTGGTGATGAAGAAGAGGAGGATGAGGAGGAGGAGAGGAAAAACAAGAGGAAGGAGGAGAAGGAGTAGACGATGATGAAACAAGACGATGAAAAGGAAACGAAAAGAACGTCATAAAGAAAGAAGGAGAAGGAATAGAAGAGGAGGAAGAAGAAGAACAGGGAGGAGGAGAAGAGAAAGACGAATGAATATAGGGAGTAGAAGAGGAGGAAGAAGAACAAGATGATGAAAATAAAGAACGACAAATAGTAAGAAGAAGGAATAGAGGAGAGGAAAGAATAGAGGGAGAAAGAGCAAGAAGAAGAGGAAAAGGAGGAGAAGAGAAAAGACAAGAGGAAGAAGGATTATAGGGAGTAGAAGAAGAGGGGGAGAATGAACAAGAAGAGGAGGAATAAGGAGGAGAAGAGGAAAGAGAGAGGAAGAAGGAATAGAGGGAGTAGAAGAAGAGGGAGAGAATGGACAAAAAGAGGAGGAAAAAGGAGGAGAAGAGAAAAGACAAGAGGAAGAAGGATAAGAGGGAGTAGAAGAAGAGGGGGAGAAAGAACAAGAAGAGGAAAAAGGAGGAGAAGAGGAAAGACAAGAGGAAGAAGGAATATAGGGAGTAGAAGAAGAGGGGGAGAATGAACAAGAAGAGGAGGAATAAGGAGGAGAAGAGGAAAGAGAGAGGAAGAAGGAATAGAGGGAGTAGAAGAAGAGGGGGAGAATGAACAAGAAGAGGAGGAAAAAGGAGGAGAAAAGACAAGAGGAAGAAGGATAAGAGGAGGAGAAGAAGAGGGGGAGAATGAACAAGAAGAGGAGGAATAAGGAGGAGAAGAGAAAAGACAAGAGGAAGAAGGAATAGAGGGAGTAGAAGAAGAGGGGGAGAATGGACAAGAACAGGAGGAATAAGGAGGAGAAGAGGAAAGAGAGAGGGAGAAGGAATATAGGGAGTAGAAGAAGAGGGGGAGAATGAACAAGAACAGGAGGAATAAGGAGGAGAAGAGGAAAGAGAGAGGGAGAAGGAATATAGGGAGTAGAAGAAGAGGGAGAATGGACAAGAAGAGGAGGAAAAAGGAGGAGAAGAGAAAAGACAAGAGGAAGAAGGAATAGAGGGAGTAGAAGAAGAGGGGGAGAATGGACAAGAAGAGGAGGAAAAAGGAGGAGAAGAGAAAAGACAAGAGGAAGAAGGATAAGAGGAGGAGAAGAAGAGGGGGAGAATGAACAAGAAGAGGAGGAATAAGGAGGAGAAGAGGAAAGAGAGAGGGAGAAGGAATATAGGGAGTAGAAGAAGAGGGAGAGAATGAACAAGAAGAGGAGGAAAAAGGAGGAGAAGAGAATAGACAAGAGGAAGAAGGATAAGAGGAGGAGAAGAAGGAATAGAGGGAGTAGAAGAAGAGGGGGAGAATGAACAAGAAGAGGAGGAATAAGGAGGAGAAGAGGAAAGACAAGAGGAAGAAGGATAAGAGGAGGAGAAGAAGAGGGGGAGAATGGACAAGAAGAGGAGGAAAAAGGAGGAGAAGAGGAAAGAGAGAGGAAGAAGGAGTCACACATTTGCAATCAGGTCCGCCATCTTGGACGGCTACGTACGGCAACACCAGCTGGACAAACTACAGACTGTAGTGTTTCATTCATAGTTAAATCGTTTGATGTGAATCCAAACAAACAGTAAATACGTGTTTCTGGTCGTCATGCAGCGACCGATGCTTCTGAAAACCTTCGTATCTCTAACAGAGACGCTGAGCTTCTCTCCTAAAATCCTCCAATCAACACTCAGCACCGGTTCAACTTATTAAATCAACACGATGATTTAATTTCAAGAGTATTTTATGAACAGTGTGTAGTCGTAGTTATTATAGTAGAGAATCAAACACACCCACGAGCCAGCTTGTCTCTCTCTGTGTGTGTGTGTGTGTGTGTGTGTGTGTGTGTGTGTGTGTGTGTGTGTGTGTGTGTCATGCAGTGCCCCCAATAAGTGTTTGACCTCTCAAAAGTTATGCAAGCTGCCTCCTACTCAGCACACACACACACACACACACACACACACACACACACACACACACACACACACACACACACACACACACACAAAAACAAATATGTGATTCACTCCACATGCATCACACATGTGCTGCTTGTGGAGTGTGTGTGTGTGTGTGTGTGTGTGTGTGTGTGTGTGTGTGTGTGTGTGTGTGTGTGTGTGTGTGTGTGTGTGTGTGTGTGTGTGTGTGTGTGTGTGTGTGTGTTTGGCTGCAGGTCTTGTCCTCTGTGAAGAAAGGACTGTTCATATAAGAAGCTTCGAGGCTCAGAAAGACACAGAGAGACTTTTACAGAAGGAAATAAAACAGCAGCTTTACCTGATGTTTCATTTTGTCATTAATCTGGACGGGAACGCCTGAGGGGAGAAACACATCTCTCTCTCTGTCTCTCTCCCCCTCTCTCTCTCTCTCCCCCTCTCTCTCTCTCTCTCGCTCTCTCTCGCTCGCTCGCTCGCTCTCTCTCTCTCTCTCTCTCTCTCTCTGTCTCTCTCTCTGTCTCTCTCGCTCTCGCTCGCTCTCTCTCTCTGTCTCTCCTCTCTTGTCTCTCTCGCTCTCGCTCGCATCTCGCTCTCTCTCTGTCTCTCTCTCTCTCTCTCTGTCTCTCTCGCTCTCTCTCTCTCGCTCTCTCTCCATCTCTCTCTCGCTCTCTCTTCTCTCTCTATTTCTCTCTCTTTCTCTCTGTCTCTCTCTCTCTCTCTCTGTCTCTCTCTCTCTCTCTATTTCTCTCTCTCTCTATCTATCTCTCTCTCTGTCTCTATTTCTCTCTCTCTCGCCTCTCTCTCCATCTCTCTCTCTCTCGCTCTCTCTCTCTCTCTTCTCTCTCTCTATTCTCTCTCTCTCGCTCTCTCTCTCGTCTCTCTCTCTCTCTATTCTCTCTCTTTCTCTCTCTCTCTCTCTCTCCTCTCTCTCTCTCTTTCTTCAGACCTTTGAGCTGTTTTTGAGCTGCTCTTATCTGTGATTTGGAGACACCAACGTAAATTTAAGATGCACCAAAGTGAGAAAATGACACTGAATACAGACAAACTGTGGATGGATGTTAGTATTTGTTTCTGTATTTGTTTGAGGAGCAAATGTTTTTATATTTCAAATTATTTATACAGTACTTTAAGCTAAGGATGTGCATCATGAGCCCATTTTTTTAATGGTGTGTATAACCGATGAATAGTCAAATATTCGCTGCATGCCGACTTTCAATATTCATAACAAACAACAAGCTTGAACTGTGCAAACTTGTATTTGTTTAAATGATAATCAGCCTTCATTTCTTTACAGAAACACATTAATTAACCCTTACATACAGTTCAGTGTCAAATTTGACCCAATTTTACATTTATTTTAGCTGGATTTCTCTCTAAATGTGACCCGCAGTATCCAAAAATGGAAATAAAATGCATCTTTTTTTTATTTTTGTGTAGCTGATAAACATTTTTTATTTATGCAAATGTCCAAATTTGACCTGTGTTTATTAAAAAAAATCAAAAAATCAGCATTCAAACTAAAAATAGTCATTATGAGTCTTTTTTTTATTCCATAGATAAACATAATACACAGTGTTTGCTCTCTAACAGCTTCATTAAGGATTAATCAAGCATTTATTATTGACTGATGGTGAGTTTATGAATGTGAATTGGTGTTGAGACTAATTATGAGTCAGAATATGAACAGTATGTAAAGGGTTAAAAGGCCCCTAAAATATAATGTAATTTTAGAAAATTTAAAAAAAAAAACCCTCCAAATGACATTAAATACTCACAGGTTAAGGATGTACAATCATTGGATATTTCAGCGTTACAATAAATGTTCTTCCAGTAGTCTATTTTACAAAGCAGGGGATTCCCACATCGGGTCTCAAACTGCACGGATGACTGCGCTGACCACTCAGCCAAATCTTAAGCTCTGCCGGACCTGCAGCTATTTATAACAACTGTGTGTCAAAGAGAGACAGACAGCAGAGCGGAGGAGAGGAAAGGAGGGCAAAAAACAAGTATTTGTATGAAATAAATATTCATAACCCCCTCCCCCCTCACTGTTTCTTAGGTGATTTCAGTCGGCTCTCTTTTTGGTTTTCCTCTACAACCTTAAGCTTAAACATCTTACTATTCTCCAGTTTTGGGGAGGGTGAAATAGTGCCAGAGCTGCCAGCGTACGCAATCAAGCTAATTAATTTTACCCCCAGTTTAAGCAAAGGTTAACCCGCTGATTTCTCTCTCACAGCTAGCCAAAAAATAAAAAATGCCCCCGGCTATGTTTCTGTTCCCGTGGCTGCTGCTGCTACCAGCTCTACACGGTGTCACACTGTCAGTGGCTGTGATCTCTGTCCTCCCTGTGGAGGGTCAGCAGAGAGAGAGAGGGGGGGGGGGGGGGAGACTTCACCCCTCTGGGATCGACAGAGCATCACTAAGTAACTGAGTCTCACATACTGTACGATGTCTCTGGTGGTCTCAGAGTCTCCTGTTGGGAGTTAAATAACCATTTTTACTTTAAGTGTATAAACAACGCTGAGCATTTCCTTTACAATCATGTTAGCAATGAGAGACTTTTGTCCCACTTTTGAGGAGCTGTTCCCACCATAGCTCAACTCTGCTCCACATATTTCACACCTGACGACATTATCCTTTACTTTCTGTAAGTGTTTCCATGCTGGACTTTTGTGTGGCTTCGTCTCATAGACTGCATATAAAATGGACGTAACATCCGTGACGTCACCCATTGGTTTGTGGACTGCTGCTTGGAGGCCAATAGTATCGGATCTGAGCAGCGGCATCTTGAAAATTTCAGGTGTATGCTGGGTAAAAAAAAAACACGGATTCTACTTATATGGGCATCAGGAGGAGCATGAGGCGCCCTCCTGAACCTGTGAACCAATCAACCTGTCAATCATGACGTAGCCACGCCCTAATGCATACCCTGCTTTATCACAAATATAAAATCAGGGAGGCTAAAATGTCCCAAATGAACATCATACTGCATTGAAGAAGGCTTTAAACTAGCGATTGAGACCATAAACACATTTTGAAAACGTTTACTGAGGTTAGAAATCAAGTGAGAAGTTGGTGAATTCTCCATTGACTTGTATAGAAACGGAAGTCCTTTTGACACCAAAACGGTCGCCCCCTGGTGGCCTTTTGATAGAATGCAGTTTTGAGTTACTTCCGCGTTCACATCATTTCAGAGGACCGGAACTCCCCGCCTGCTTCGTCTGCATCATGTTCCCTCCAGTCAGCTAGCAGTCTAACTTACAACCGAGTAGCTACTTCAACACAAGGTGGAGGAGGTTTACAGAAGCTTAGAGCGCCTCCTAGTGGCTGATAGTAGCTGTTAATGAACCCTTCATACTAGACTACACAGCTCAACTCTTGATTAAAGTTTTCCAATGAAAGAAAAAACAACCACAGCACAAAGGTGGAAGTTAGACATTATTATGTTTTAATGACCCTTCCCTTCTTCGGTAGTGGTTCTGCTCCTTTTTCCTAACTTTACTAAATCATTTTGATGCATATAGTGTATACAGCCACAGTCATTATTTCCCCATTATTTCCTCCTGAGACTCCAACAAGACTTCAGTACATCTTTCACACATTTTAAAAGAATTAATCAAGTCTTTGGTTGACAAATTGTGACAAACAGTTTAAATGATGAACCTTATTTAATGACTCCGGTGCACCTGTGCTGTTGTGGAAAATGATGATAATATTTTATAAAATGGAGCTACAAACACTCAGACGCTCCTATTTTCTCCATTCATCCACAGACACTGTATTAATGACTGTATTTCTCCAAAGGATGTCTTCATAAATATGTTTCCTTTATTAGCTTGTCCTCCCTGTTGGTAACATTTATATACACACACTATTACTCAGCAGTGTACACATCTTTATCTTCATATCTTTATCATAATAATCACAATAATAACACTTGTAAACTGCGTAAATGTTGCAATCAAACCATCACCTGACCATGCATGTAAAGTGTGCAGCACCGTGAGCTTTGGATGCACTCTAATTAAAGTTTAGTCGACCTCCTCTTTGCTGCATCTTAAGCCGTCATACTCGGCTGACTCTGTTAACATTCGCCCCTTAAAACAGGCTGAACATGTTTACATCACTGCTTTAAAAGTCAGCTGAGTATAAACAGCAGTAAAGGGATCAAATTGTGTTTTTTTCTGTCTGTAATTTGTGAATAAACTGCATAAATAACTTTGTATTTTCTTTTCTATTCGCCCTCCAGACTATGCTTGGCCTCTCCCGAACGCCTTGTGTCCCATCTGGATTTACCTGGACGTGTTGTTCTCCACCGCGTCCATCATGCACCTGTGCGCCATCTCCCTGGATCGATACGTCGCCATCCGCAACCCCATCGAGCACAGTCGCTTCAACTCCAGAACCAAAGCCATGATGAAGATCGCCGCAGTCTGGACCATATCTATAGGTCAGATATACACGACACACGTAGTTTATAATGTGGTTTCTGAGAGATTTGACCACAAACACAGACACAGGAAAGGATGTTTTAACTCAGAAACATATCCACTAGACGAAATTCAATCAATTATGATAGATTTGCATTAACCAGAGGAACAAGCTTATCGATTTTGGTGACATTTATCATCTTTTCTCCTATGAAACTATGGTGGCATATTGCAAACACAGGATCCATTTCTTCAAATTAATAGTAATCTATAAAGACAGCTGAGCTCAACTGATTAAAATAAACAAAAACTAGACTTTTAGTCAATGTTTGTTTCTGCTCTATAAGACTTGTGAACAGCGCCTAAATTTGTTATCTCACACTCAATAGTAATACAACCTGTGATATTTACTTCTGAGGTGTATTATCCTTCTGTGACCCTGCGTCCTTATATGGGGACAGTACACTTAGGGTTTGCTGGACCTTATACTTCATGCTGCCTAACTTTGACCTGCTGTCCTCGTTCATACCAGGCGGGGAGTTCCGGTCCTCTGAAATGATGCCAACGCGGAAGTAATTTAAAACTGCATTCTATCAAAAGGCCACCAGGGGGCGACCGTTTTGGTGTCAAAAGGACTTCCGTCTCTATACAAGTCAATGGAGAATTCACCAACTTCTCACTTGATTTCTAACCTCAGTAAACGTTTTCAAAATGTGTTTATGGTCTCAATCGCTAGTTTAAAGCCTTCTTCAATGCAGTATGATGTTCATTTGTGAAATTTTGGCCTCCCTGATTTTATATTTGACGATAAAGCAGGGTATGCATTAGGGCGTGGCTACGTCATGAATGACAGGTCCATTTCTTATATACAGTCTATGGTTCATACACACTTTTTTGTGCCACCTAGTGGTCGCAAAAACACATTACAGTGTAAAAATCTGTGTAAAAAACAAGCTTGGCCAGTCAATCAACAGCTGATCCCCAGATAAAAGTGGACCAGGTACAAAACCTTACCAAATTTTATGGTTGAAACTTGTTTATTTATGCTTAATAACATTTGTAGTTTGATTCAAATTTGACTAATTTTAGCAACAGCAACAATCTACTACACTGCTAATCAGGAACTACTCGTTTGAGGACATTAGGACTTTATTATTATTGTTTGTGTGAATGTAAGGCAATGAATAGTTTTATACTCTGGTGGATTAATTGTGTTACACAGTAAAATAAACACATTGTCCCCCATATAAGGACTTTATTATTTTCCAAAAACTACCTCCTGTATAAAAACAATACTCAGTTTTTCCTACTAATCCCAAATATGTAGGAGAGATTAAAAATGCATACCAAACAAAAGCTCATTCATGACTCGTGTACATACAAAATAATCCTTGCCACTGCTCCAGAGAGGTGTTTATGGTCGTTTCTGAGGCTGGATTTACGGTGTCGTCGTACTGGATTTTATTGGCGTTCCTGTTAATTGTCAATCCCCCGTTCGACCCACACAGAAAGTTGGCAGATTGATGACTGTTATTAAATTTAATGACTTTTTCGGCATCCTCTGGCAGTTTCCCTCGAAGATCTAACTGTACCAACAAACCTACGGGACTTCGTGATACAGCACATTTCACATGAATTTTTATCACTAGAAAAGACAAAAATATGTAAATTAATGAATTATGTCAACTGAAAATTTATGGCGACTATCAGCAGTAGCCAGTAGCTATTATCTGCGGAAAAGTTATCACCCCAGTATGAATAATAATGCTCTAACAGGGGAAGATGGGGTCAAAAAAAAAAAAAAGGAGGTTGAGTGATAAAGAAGGCTGGAAACAAAGAAATGGAGTGTGCATAAAAAGAGATATCCTCTATAAATGCAATGTTAATAACTTCTTTTGATTGAATAAGAAAGGAAAAGCTGTGAATCAGACAAGCAGACAAACTTGACATTTTAGTCAACATCTTTAATGTTTTAATCCCTTAGAGATATGTTTGGTAATGTCAGAATTAATTCGGTTTCCGGTTGTAATAAGTCAGAACAAATGGTTTTAAGACCATCTAATAGTGTTTTTTGTCCCTCCTTTTCTTTGTTTCCAACCTCCCTGATGGTTCGACCTCCCTTCTGTCCTTATCATCCCTTGTTAGAGCCATTTTTCCCAGCCTGGGGTAATCAGTTTTATCGAGTGTGTGTGTGTGTGTGATTCCCTTTGAGGAAAGTGTTGAGCAATCGGATGACTTTTAAAACTTTTCTCTCAGTCCTCTCTTTGTCTGTCCATCCTGTCCTTCACCTTCATGTTGATGTTGTTTCGTGCCCTTCTAAGACCCAGGAGGGTTTCTTTTGTTGTGCGAACACGTACAACCACACACACACTTACATGAATGCATCCAGATCGTCCTTATCGTTAGCCTAACGTTCTCTGACCGTACAGTGAATGCAGCTCTGTGTAAGGTCATTGCATTATTGAATAAAACCACCTTGGGATAGATTGTTCCTGCATGTACAGTAAAGCCATAATCCAAATCTTCCTCCAGAATAATTTCATAACCTACATTTAGGATATATAATAATAATCCTCTGGGGGGATTTAATACAAGTGAACTCACTGACTACATATGGGGAACATTTTGTATTGAACATTTTTTTACTCTTCTGCCATAAAAAGGTATTATGTTGACCAAGGGGTTAGATGTGCAGTGCAGTCCTATTAAAGGAGCACTCCACTGATGGTAGACCTGAAGTACTCATCATGAGGAGGACTACTCAGCCTTTGCAGAGTGGGGTTTTTAAAGAAGTGGACGTTCAGGACACTAATGACACACACCATTGTGGTGCTTAATGGGAAGAGTAGTGTCTGGCATAATTGGACAAAATAGGAGGATAAGAGGTGTCTTATTGTCAATAAATATCACATCCACAAGGAAGGAGGTAAGGAAATAAAGAGAGAAGGAGGGAGGGAGGAAGGAAAGAAGGAAGGGAGGAAAGAGAGAAGAAGGGAGGAGAGGAGGGAGAAAGGAAAAGAGGAAGGGAAGAAAGAAGGAACATTATAAACTGACAGGGTCAATTTGACCTGGGAGGGCGACACGAAGGTTAAAATAAATCATAGATGGTAGTGAGACAGGTTCATGATGATCTTGGAACATATTTAATCCAGGTTTGTCCAGGGATAAGGAAATAGTAGATTACAGGTGTGGATCATTCATATTGTAGAAACTTTTAATGCAGGGAAGTGGATTAATGAGTTAATGAGTTAATGCTCAATCTAGAGAAATCTGTATTTGTGAATATTGAGATATTTTCCTCCAATGTACATTTTCTCCAACTGGTAGGCTTATACTGTTTACTGGTATAGTGGTAAACTTTAAAGCTGTCTTTCTTTGAGAGATTATTTCTTGAAAGCGAAATCATCGACCGCTGGAGATGACTGACGCCTCCAGATAAGCTTTACTTCCTTCCCTTCTGGCTCTGCAGTCGACCACAACTTGGCCGCTTTTGAATGAAAAGGAATCCCTGCTTTTCCCTGTTGGCTTTACCTTGACCCCTCCAGAGGTTCTGCACCACAACAGTCTGCCATGATTGAGGTCTGAGAGGGCAAACAGCGATCAATACCAAAGGATTAGCAACAAAACACCCAAAAGAAAATGTATTAATACACCATGAAGAGAGATTTTCTGCCTCTCTGAGCTTTTTTAGAGTCTAGTAGTGTGTGGTTTTCAGTCCATCTTCTCCTTTACGCCACTTGGAACTGATGCAGCTGCTTTTCAGCTAAACTGAAGTACCAATCTAGACACAAGAGTTTTCTCTGTTGTGACAAATTTGAAATGCAGAGTAGCGCTCATGCACAAATTGCCTCACTCTGTGTTGGCAGCAGTTGACACGTCGCACATATCTTGAAGCATGTGCTGGGTTTTTTTTTTTCATCTGCGGAAGTATTTCAAAGTTTTTTAAGGGTGAAATCGACCTCAAGTGGATCTCTTTCCAGCAATGTGCAGCTAAATCAGGTGATTCTCAGATAAAGGAAATCAAACACAAGTGAAAGTGCCAGAAAACTGAGCTGGGAATAAAATCAGAACTTCACCTCCCTCTTCACCTCCTTCATGACTCAAATGGTTTTAAAGGGGTGAATTTGTATGGATCACAGCTTCTATTTAGTTTCACCTGCCTGGTCTAAACTAGGACAACAGGAGAATGTATTATGGATTTTAAAGCATATACCTTTTAAAATGACCATCTAATCTTGAAGTATACAGTATCATTGCTTCTAGACATCTTTATTAGTTATTAGATTGAGCATATCTGTCAGCGAACCTTTGTAAAACTACTTTAAAACAACATTATGTCAGTTTTTAAAGGAGAATAACTCAAATTTCCTCTTACAAACACAATCAATTCAGTATACTCCTGGGGGGGTTGCCATTACACCCTGACTGTATATCTGCATTGTTAAGTCCGGTTGAATCGGACTCCCTCTTGGTACGATTCATTTGGGCAGAAGCTGAAAAGTGTACCGTACTCTGGTGTGGACGAAACAACTCTTTGAAGAAGTGGTCCCAACAAACTTTGGAGCAGTTTGATTGTGGTTGGAACATGATCTGACCCAACTACAAAGCATGCTCTCCAAGTAGCCAGAAGTGCTTCAAAAGTTTCTAACAGCAAGCTTGAGAATAAATCCAGGTCCGATCTGGACTCGTGAAACTAACTACATTGCCTTCTTGTAAGGTAGGAATTTATGGTCGGTCGCACATGGAGCAGCATGGATAGTGTCACAGAGTTACAGAGAAATACACCAGGCTCAAAGAGTATTTCAGCACCAAGGACAGCTTCATACTGCAGTGACGAAATTGGCACTGTGGATAATGGCTTCACACCACCAGAGGTATACAAGCATATAGAGTCTATCTCAATGCCAGCAATTGTGGTTTTGAGCTGGCAAAAAGCTTTGATCAGTATTCAGGGCAATTCAACAGCACAGTCCAGCTGTTGCAGTAATGCATCTATAAGCTGGTTTTAGGACTGAAAGTAACAAGCAGAGTAAGGTTAGGAATATAAGGTCCATTGAAGTGGTGCTTATCCCTTTATCTACGTATGTACCTCTGGGATAGGAGCCACATCTGATTGTAAGAGTTGAAAGAAGCTTTAGGACTTATAGGTGACGCTCTTTGGATGAAGGTTACAACACGATAGAGAAAAGAGCCCCAAGAGTGGACATGGGTTAAAGACTACACTCCAAATGATGGTCAGAAGTGTATTTAAACCTGTATGCTTTTCTCCTCAGCTGATTATTAAACCAGCCTAATTGAAGATTGACTTGTGTGTCTCTCGCTCCAGAAATCTCTCTTATAACTTTCTTGTATTTGGTCAAGTTAAACTTTAATCGGGACCTTTGTCAACTGTGTTCAGCCCAAATCAAGTGTTGCAGCGTACTGCCGCAGGTGTCTATGGTCGTGTTTTATTTGTAGAACATAACTGCTGTGAAAGAAACAGAAAATAACATTTTATTGATCTTATTCAGCAGCTGTCTTGCTACCAACTCTCCCTCTGGCCTGGCATCGCCTCATTGATCTGAATACGGCCTTCCTACACGTCGACGTTCTTGTTCCCAGACACAACTGATCAATGAGGAGAACGAACATTTTCTCATGACTTTCAGTGTGAAAAAAAAACAGAGAAGTGAGACAAACTTCCTCTTACAAATAAAAACACTTGAATTCAAACACACTCCTGCTCAGTTCAGCACACTTTGGAGGTTTACTGGTAAAGCTTTACTTGGTTTGATATGACCGGTAGCTTATGTTGGCCAACAATAGCTAATGTTTTAAAAGTGTAGATGGATATTGCTGTTACTGACATTATAGGTTACATTTTAATGGGCGGCTTTGGCTCAGGAGGTAGAGCGGTCGTCCTCCAATTGGAAGATTAGCAGTTTGATTCCCGGCTCCTCCAGTCCACATGTCAATGTGTCCTTGGGCAAGACACTTAACCCTAAATTGCTCCCGTTGCTGTGCCAACGGTGTATGAATGCGAGTGAATGGTTAACTTCCTCCTGATGTGCAGGTTGGCCCCCTGCGTTGTAGCTCCTGCCATCAGTGTATGAATGTGTGTGAATGGGGTGAATGAGTTGTAGTGTAAAGCGCTTTGAGTGGTCGAAAAGACTAGAGGTATAAGTACAGTCCATTTACCATTTAACATTTTCTGCTAAACTCAGGCTCAACTAGAGACTGTAACATATGAAAAGTACACTCAGACTTCAAAAATTCACCATTAAACAAGAAAGTTTATCTTTAAATCAGCAATGGGTCATCACACCCAACTATTCCCCCTAAACCATAAAAAGGGAGAAATTCTTTAAACTGAGAACTAGACTACCGGTAATCTCCTTCCCAAACTAAAATAACAAGCTAACACAACAAAACAAAAACCTAGCACTTAAAAACAAGCTGGGGAAACAAGAAAAAGTTCCCCTGTTTAAAGTTTTGGGCAGTGGCTTAAGAGAGAGACTGAGGATTTCTCCCAATCGTCTTCAAATCCTCTCACAGATGATTGCATATAGCTTTCAGATGCTTCTTTCTAAAAAAAAAAAAGGATACAGGTAGAGATAGAGGGATAGCACCAGAGAGAGAAAGACCAAGCAGCATGCAGAGCACTACACCACCCCAAAAGTTGTTTTTTCTCACTTTAAATAAAGATATGGGGAATGTGTATCGGAAGACAAAGGAAAGAAGGGAGGAAGAAGGAAGGAAATGAGGGAGGAAGGAAGGAAGGGAGGAAGAAGGAAGGAAAGGAGGGAGGAAGGGAGGAAGAAGGAAGGAAAGGAGGAAGGAAGGGAGGAAGAAGGAAGGAAAGGAGGGAGGAAGGTAAGAAGAAGGAAGGAAAGGAGGGAGGAAGGAAGGGAGGGAGGGAGGAAGGAAGAAGGAAGGTAAGGAGGGAGGGAGGAAGGAAGAAGGAAGGAAGGAAAGGGGGAAGGAAGGGAGGAAGAAGGAAGGAAAGGAGGGAGGAAGGAAGGAGGGAAGGAAGGAAGGGAGGGAGGAAGAAGGAAGGAAAGGACGGAGGAAGGGAGGGAGGAAGAAGGAAGGAAAGGAGGAAAGGAGGAATGAAGAAGGAAGGAAAGGAGGGAGGGAGGTAGGAAGAAAGAGAGAAGGAAAGGAGGGAGGGAGGGGGGAAGAAGGAAGTAAAGGAGGGAGGAAGGAAGAAGGGAAGGAAGGGAGGGAGGGAGGGAGGAAGGAAGAAGGAAGGAAAGGAGGGAGGGAGGGAGGAAGAAGGAAGTAAAGGAGGGAGGAAGGAAGGAGGGAAGGAAGGGAGGAAAGGAGGGAGGGAGGAAGGAAGGAAGGAAAGGAGGAAGGGAGGGAGGGAGAAAGAAGGAAGGAGGGAGAGAGGTAGGAAGAAGGAAGGAAAGGAGGGAGGAAGGAAGGAGGGAAGGAAGGGAGGGAGGGAGGGATGGAGGAAGGAAGAAGGAAGGAAGGAAGAAAGGAAGGGAGGAAAGAAGTAAGGGAGGAAGGAAAGGAAGGAGGGAGGGAGAAAGGAAAAGAGGAAAGGAAGGACAGAGGAAAGGAAAGAGAGAAGGAAGGAGGGAGGAAAGAAGTAAGGGAGGAAGGAAAGGAAAGAGGGAAGGAAAGAAGGAGGAAGTACAGACGGAAGGAAGGAAGGGAGGAAAGAAGGAACAGTCAAAACAGACGAAGGTCAAACCAACGTCCAGTTCAGTCACATTTTATTCTGCACTAGTAAAACTGTCACAGCTCCAGCATTCAATCTGCAGCTATAAAACAAACATTATAAAAGCAACTATCTCCTCTCAGAATCACATCCGCTGTGGGGGGAGCGTGTATAATAACGTGTAAAGGAATTGGTCTTGGTTGGTCTTATCAGTGCAGAAGCAAAAAGGTACAATAGACGCAGGAAAGCACAAACAACAGGGAGCGACGTGATGTTGTGTTTGATACGTATCGCTGTAAAACCAGAACAGTCTCTGGTCTGAGGAAGTTGTTTCCCTGTGAGAGATTATTTCCTACAAGCAGCTCTGACGGATGCCTTCAGATACTCTGCAGCTCTTTATCTTGAATAGTAAGAACACCCCCACCCCCCCTCACTCCCCACCCCCTTCCTTTTCCTCGTTGGCTTTTCCTTGACCTCCTCCACCCTCATCGACACACGCCTGCTGTGATTAAGGTCTGAGAGGGTTTACAGCGGTCGATGCTGAAGGATTAGCTACGAAACATCCGTCAGAAGATCCTTGGAGTCACTCTGTTTGTCTTTGAGCTTCTTTCAACCAATGCTGACTTCTACAGAATGACCACAGCTTATGACGAGACATTATTTCACTTTTCTTATTAATTTATAAATATTATATCTACCAGTTTCTACCTGCTTAGAAGACCTCACAGTCAGAAGTAGGAGATGGGGAGGAGGAGTAGCAGACCTAATGTTGCATGGTAGCCTTATGATGCAAAAATTGAAATTCACAATAACAAATTAACCACAATTTATTGTGAGTGTGTTGTTCTATTTGTGTATTTGTGTGATATAGGATGTGTGCAATTTAGTTGTATTTCTGTTTGTTTTTTAAACTAGAAATATGTCTAAATTTGTAATAATTTGATTCTTTATTTATATTTATATGCACGCCCGCCGATAGGGGGGGGGCAAACGGGTCTGTTGTCCCGGGCCCAGGGTAGGGGGGGTCCACATTAAATTATGGAATAATTTTTCAAAATAGGCCTATCTGTGGAAAAGATGTGTAATATTTGAGTTACATAAAAGCTTTTAATTGTTTTCTTCCTAATCGCTCTTGAAATAGTGGTCAAGAACCCCCCCACCCCCAACACAAAAATGGTTTGGCCACTGATCAAAATTTGATGTTGTCATTTGAAGTTCAGTACGCTAAAAATGTCCGGTCAGCCCAAGTCCGGTGCTCAGAAAAGTAAAGAAAAGATAAGAGGAAAATAGAGGCCTTAGAGATTTTCTAAACAAATATTTTTTAAAAAGGTGGTGACGGTGAAGCTGGAACTAGTAAAGTCAACGTAGAGCAAGGTAAGAAACAGCGCCGCCAACGTTTACCGGCAGCCTTGTAACGTAACCTAACAGGTCAGCTCTAATGTTAACGTCCATTAGCTTGTATAAAAGCCTGACACACAACACGTTATCTTTGACAGAAACAGTTGAGTTTGGTAGCTCCGTCAGAGAGGAGAGAGATCCAGCTGCAGTCAGGTGACCGAGAGAGTGATGCGGGAGAGCTGCCCCGCGCAGAGAGTCTGAGCAGGATGGATCAGAGACTGATCAGACATTTAATTTCAGCAAATTAGGTAAAGTTAGAAAGAGATTGGCAGATTCGAACTTCAGCGATCAATAGCTCACAAACGAAACATTGTTAAAACATAAAAAATGTCTCTTTCCTATCGTAGTAAGGTAGACTATAGTCAGTCATTCCTCTGAGTTGGGTTTGTTTCTAGTAGTCTTTCCTATTAATGCCTAACAGGTGAGGTTGGGGTATGAAGGCAACTGTTTATTTCTTGTGTGATACTTTTGATTTCATAATGATCTCACTAGCCTTTACACCATATTTTCCAAACTAATTCTACTGTAACAATCTTGTCTTCCCTCTTTCTTTTCTATCCCCACGAAAGATTCCTCCACAAGCATTAGTGTGTAAAGTCATTCCCTTTATTCCCCCATGCTGCAGTTATAGTTGCTGTCAGCTTTTGGGTTCACAGGGAGGGGTGTGTGTGATGCTCATGAGGGAAAACATTTGGACCCTGATGATTTTGCAGATCTCCCTCTGCTGGTAACGTAATCCTCCTCCAGCAGCGAGGCCCTCTAAGCAGAGCCACACTGTGATCTGCCACATTACTGTGTCGAACTCGGTGGATTTATCGAGTGGGTGAGTTAACTGTGGCAGGGAGCAGATAGCTTTTATCACCTGGGGGAGTGGAGGAGTCTGCTGCATGTTTTGAGAATGAGTCTGTCAAAAGATCAAAGATCAGAAAGTAACAGGAAGTTACCCATCTGAAATCAGAAGAAAAGATATTTTTCTATACCAGTTTACTCTCTGAAATTTCGAGATATCTGCAACTAAGATTCCTGCCTCCATTTCAATGCTTTTGGAGCTCACTGGAACTACTTTCTATCAAAGAAATAGTTCTCATGAAAACTGTTCACAGTAAGGTTTGTTAACCTTTAGGTCACATTTGACCCATTTTTACATTTAAGAGCTGTAAAAACAACCAATATGCATTTCCTCCTGGTTGACTTTTCCTAATGTGACCCTTGATGTATAAAAATAGAGATAAAAACACATCATTTTTTAAATTGTTGTGCAGCTGATACACATTTTCGTGTATGAAAATGTTGAAATTTGACTTTTTTTTTATTGCAAAATTCAAAAATCCGCATTCAAACATGTGTTCCTGTGACATGGATCATAAAACAGTGATTTTAAATGTCTTTTCCATAAATAAATAGAATACACTCTTCATTAATGACTGACTGACTACCCTAAAATGGTATATATATAATATATACTATAACTTTACTATAATGAACTATGTAGGGGTATCCTGGTAAAAGATACTGATGGACACATGTATCCTTCAGATCTGAATCATGTTGCATGTCAATTATTGAGCCATGAGTCCATAAGATCAGAATGAAAGTAAGTCAGAATAGTGTTGTGTTTTATTGAAAATTCTTACCAAATGAACTAAACCTAACCCTAACCCTTAAAATGACATTAAAGCACACTGATATTTCTACTTTTTTATCATAAATGTATTTATTGTGTGTGTGGGTGTGTGAGGCCAAACCAAACACTTCTTATAGCTCTAATTTAAGAAGACCTGCTTCAGACATTAAGAATATATTTACACATTTTTATTGTGGGAAGAAACCGAAGTTCTCGGGGGAAACCCACTACTGTACAGGGTGTTTTAGGGGACGAGTAGCATCAGAACGATGGACGCCAGACATCCTACGACCACGCCGACCACCTACAGAACCTCTCTCCATAAAGGCTGGCTTTTCTTTGAGGGCCCATTATGGAGGTCTTTCATACCGTCCTGCACCGACTTGACGATGGCTGCGTCTACAACTGAATCTTCCGCTAGAATCAGCATCTCCAGCGTGCGCCTCCCACCAAACTTCCCCGTCAGCTCTTCGATGATGGCCTTGGAGAGTCTCTTGGTGGTCTTTATCTTTGGGCAGAAGCCTTCAGATACAGCAAGTCCCTCCAACGTCTGCTGCACCAGTCTCTGGGTGTGTTTTATCCACTCCTTCTGGTGGCGCCCCTTCAGAGTGTGACATTTAGTCAACACTCTCACCACGAGCACGGTGACATACTTGTGGAGCAGGTCCCTGCTTTCTGTCCTGGCTTCAGATTCACCAGAGACAGATTCATTGGTAGACTCCAGATCTGTCACCGGTGTTACACTGTGTACAGACTCCAGAAAGTCTTTCTGGTCCACATGGTCTCCCTGTTCTTTGACGGTCATGGGAGTTACCTTGTTGTGTCTTAGGGTTGGTTTTCTTGCTTCCATTTTTTCTGGATGATTACAAAATAAATGTCTTCTGGTTTTTACCTTCAGATATTCAGTCAGTCAGAATCTGGGATGCTGCTACCAGCTGCTGGTGGCTTATCAAGATTCTGGAGCGCCTCTGTGACATCATCGGAACGCATGACATCATCAGAACGCATGACATCACAAGGACACAGTTTTTGTCCCCAATTGGAAAAGCTGTCTTGAATTAACTTGTCAAGTTTGTAATTTGTCCCCAAAAAATTGCTTCACACACACACACACACACAAACACACAAACACACACACACAAACACACACACACACACACAAACACACACAAACACACACACACAAACACACACACACACAAACACACACACACGTTTGTTCATCATTCTCCAGTCAAACTTGGTTGTTTCAAATATATGCTTAAATTCCAATTGAAATTGTTTTCATGACCATATTTTAGGTTGAATAAAAGTTATGCTTGTATTATTTCTCTCTCAGTAAAATAACGTAATAATTGATTATGTTATTGGCAAGTTATTAGGTTATCGGCTTTATTACATTCAAAATGGGCAAAATTATTACATAATTTAGCCGTTTTTACGTTATTTGCCATTATTATGTTTTCAGTTGTTATTACGTCTTTGGCTCCAGTTATTACGGGTTTTTTATTTTATTTTATTTTTTACCTAGCCAATAACGTAATAACTTATTACATTATTGGCGAAAAGTTATTACGTTATTGGCTTTATTACATTACCCTGACCCTAACCCTTATAATGACATTAAAGCACACTGATATTTCTACTTTTGTATCATAAATGTATTTATTGTGTGTGTGTGGGTGTGTGAGGTAAAACCAAACACTTCTTATAGCTCTTGTTTAAGAAGACTTGCTTCAGACATTAAGAATATATTTACACATTTTTATTGTGGGAAGAAACCGAAGTTCTCGGGGGAAACCCACTACTGTACAGGGTGTTTTAGGGGACGAGTAGCATCAGGATGATGGACGCCAGACATCCTACGACCACGCCGACCACCTGCAGAACCTCTCTCCATAAAGGTTGGCTTTTCTTTGAGGGCCCATTATGGAGGTCTTTCATACCATTCTGCACCGACTTGACGATGGCTGCGTCTACAACTGAATCTTCCGCTAGAATCAGCATCTCCAGCGTGCGCCTCCCACCAAACTTCCCCGTCAACTCTTCGATGATGGCCTTGGAGAGTCTCTTGGTGGTCTTTATATTTGGGCAGAAGCCTTCAGATTCAGCCAGTCCCTCTAATGTCTGCTGCACCAGTCTCTTGGTGTGTTTGATCCACTCTTTCTGGTGGCGCCCCTTCAGAGTGTGACATTTAGTCAACACTCTCACCACGAGCACAGTGACGTAATTGTGGAGCAGGTCCCTGCTTTCTGCCCTGGCTTCAGATTCACCAGAGGCAGATTCTTCGGCAGACTCCAGATCTGTCACCGGTGTTACACTATGTACAGACTCCACAATTAAGTCTTTCTGGTCCATGTAGTCTCCCTGTTCTTTTATGAGAGTTGCTACATGTCCAGACGGTTTCTGGTCCACCTGGTCTCCCTGCTTTTTGACGGTCATGGGAGTTACCTTGTTGTGTCCTAGGGTTGGTTTTCTTGCTTCCATTGTTCTGGATGATTACAAATAAATGTCTTCTGGTTTTTACCTTCAGTTATTCAGTCAGTCAGAATCTGGGATGCTGCTACCAGCTGCTGGTGGCTTATCAAGATTCTGGAATCCCTCTGTGACATCATCGGAACGCATGACATCATCGGAGCGTATGACATCACAAGGACACAGCTTTTGTCCCCAATTGGAAAAGCTGTCTTGAATTAACTTGTCAAGTTTGTAATTTGTCCCCAAAAAATTGCTTCATACACACAAACACACACACACACACAAACACACACACACACACACACACAAACACACACACACACACACACACAAACACACGTTTGTTCATCATTCTCCAGTCAAACTTGGTTGTTTCAAATATATAATAATTATAATAATAATAATGCATTTTATTTAAAGGCGCCTTTCAAAGCACTCAAGGACACCTTACAAGGCACAAAAACACGACAACAGTACATCAAACAATAAAAAATCAGGTAAATTTTAGTGCAAAGATAAAGAAATTAATATGCTTAAATTCCAATTGAAATAGTTTTCATGACCATATTTTAGGTTGAATAAAAGTTATGCTTGTATTATTTCTCTCTCAGTAAAATAACGTAATAATTTATTATGTTATTGGCAAAAAGTTATTATGTTATTGGTTCCGAAATGTAATTACACTATTGGCAAGTTATTAGGTTATCGGCTTTATTACATTCAAAATGGGCAAAATTATTACATAATTTAGCCGTTATTACGTTATTGGCCATTATTATGTTTTCAGTTGTTATTACGTCTTTGGCTCCAGTTATTACGGGTTTTTTATTTTATTTTATTTTTTACCTAGCCAATAACGTAATAACTTATTACGTTATTGGCGAAAAGTTATTACGTTATTGGCTTTATTACATTACCCTAACCCTAACCTTTATAATGACATTAAAGCACACTGATATTTCTACTTTTGTATCATAAATGTATTTATTGTGTGTGTGAGGGTGTGTGAGGTCAAACCAAACACTTCTTATAGCTCTAATTTAAGAAGACCTGCTTTAGACATTAAAAATATATTTACACATTTTTATTGTGGGAAGAAACCGAAGTTCTCGGGGGAAACCCACTACTGTACAGGGTGTTTTAGGGGACGAGTAGCATCAGGACGATGGACGCCAGACATCCTACGACCACGCCAACCACCAGCAGAACCTCTTTCCATAAAGGCTGGGGTTTTTTTGAGGGCCCATTATGGAGGTCTTTGATAAAATCCTGCACCAACTTGACGATGGCTGCGTCCACAACTGAATCCTCTGCTAAAATCAGGAGCTCCAGCGTGCGCCTCCCACCAAACTTCCCCGTCAACTCTTCGATGATGGCCTTGGAGAGTCTCTTGGTGGTCTTTATATTTGGGCAGAAGCCTTCAGATTCAGCCAGTCCCTCTAACGTCTGCTGCACCAGTCTCTGGGTGTGTTTAATCCACTCCTTCTGGTGGCGCCCCTTCAGAGTGTGACATTTAGTCAACACTATCACCATGAGCACGGTGACATACTTGTGGAGCAGGTCCCTGCTTTCTGCCCTGGCTTCAGATTCACCAGAGGCAGATTCATTGGTAGACTCCAGATCTGTCAACGGTGTTACACTGTGTACAGTCTCCAGAAAGTCTTTCTGGTCCACGTAGTCTCCCTTTTCGTTCACAGGTGGTACTACGTGTCCAGACGCCACGGCTTTACCTGCCACTGGTATTACCTCCATTTTTAGAGTGGTTGTTTGAGGCTCTTCCATAGTGGTGGATGCCTGCTTGTGGTCCACCTGGTCTCCCCGTTCTTTGACGGTCATGGGAGTAACCTTGTTGTGTCTCAGGGTTAGTTTTCTTGCTTCCATTGTTCTGATGATTGATGATTACAAATAAATGTCTTCTGGTTTTTACCTTCAGATATTCAGTCAGTCAGAATCTAGGATGCTGCTACCAGCTGCTGGTGGCTTATCAAGATTCTGGAATGCCTCTGTGACATCATCGGAACGCATGACATCATCGGAACGCATGACATCACAAGGACACAGCTTTTGTCCCCAATTGGAAAAGCTGTCTTGAATTAACTTGTCAAGTTTGTAATTTGTCCCCAAAAAATTGCTTCATACACACACACACACACACACACACACACAAACACACACACACACACACACACACACACACACACACACACGTTTGTTCATCATTCTCCAGTCAAACTTGGTTGTTTCAAATATATGCTTAAATTCCAATTGAAATTGCTTTCATGACCATATTTTAGGTTGAATAAAAGTTATGCTTGTATTATTTCTCTCTCAGTAAAATAACTTTATAATTTATCATGTTATTGGCAAAAAGTTATTATGTTATTGGTTCCGAAATGTAATTACACTATTGGCAAGTTATTAGGTTATCGGCTTTATTACATTAGAAATGGGCAAAATTATTACATAATTTAGCCATTATTACGTTATTGGCCATTATTATGTTTTCATTCGTTATTACATCTTTGGCTCCAGTTATTACGGGTTTTTTATTCTATTTATTTTTTACCTAGACAATAACGTGATAACTTATTACATTATTGGCAAAAAGTTATTACGTTATTGGCTTTATTACATTACCCTAACCCTAACCTTTATAATGACATTAAAGCACACTGATATTTCTACTTTTGTATCATAAATGTATTTATTGTGTGTGTGAGGGTGTGTGAGGTCAAACCAAACACTTCTTATAGCTCTAATTTAAGAAGACCTGCTTTAGACATTAAAAATATATTTACACATTTTTATTGTGGGAAGAAACCGAAGTTCTCGGGGGAAACCCACTACTGTACAGGGTGTTTTAGGGGACGAGTAGCATCAGGACGATGGACGCCAGACATCCTACGACCACGCCAACCACCAGCAGAACCTCTTTCCATAAAGGCTGGGGTTTTTTTGAGGGCCCATTATGGAGGTCTTTGATAAAATCCTGCACCAACTTGACGATGGCTGCGTCCACAACTGAATCCTCTGCTAAAATCAGGAGCTCCAGCGTGCGCCTCCCACCAAACTTCCCCGTCAACTCTTCGATGATGGCCTTGGAGAGTCTCTTGGTGGTCTTTATATTTGGGCAGAAGCCTTCAGATTCAGCCAGTCCCTCTAACGTCTGCTGCACCAGTCTCTGGGTGTGTTTAATCCACTCCTTCTGGTGGCGCCCCTTCAGAGTGTGACATTTAGTCAACACTCTCACCATGAGCACGGTGACATACTTGTGGAGCAGGTCCCTGCTTTCTGCCCTGGCTTCAGATTCACCAGAGGCAGATTCATTGGTAGACTCCAGATCTGTCAACGGTGTTACACTGTGTACAGTCTCCAGAAAGTCTTTCTGGTCCACGTAGTCTCCCTTTTCGTTCACAGGTGGTACTACGTGTCCAGACGCCACGGCTTTACCTGCCACTGGTATTACCTCCATTTTTAGAGTGGTTGTTTGAGGCTCTTCCATAGTGGTGGATGCCTGCTTGTGGTCCACCTGGTCTCCCCGTTCTTTGACGGTCATGGGAGTAACCTTGTTGTGTCTCAGGGTTAGTTTTCTTGCTTCCATTGTTCTGATGATTGATGATTACAAATAAATGTCTTCTGGTTTTTACCTTCAGATATTCAGTCAGTCAGAATCTAGGATGCTGCTACCAGCTGCTGGTGGCTTATCAAGATTCTGGAATGCCTCTGTGACATCATCGGAACGCATGACATCATCGGAACGCATGACATCACAAGGACACAGCTTTTGTCCCCAATTGGAAAAGCTGTCTTGAATTAACTTGTCAAGTTTGTAATTTGTCCCCAAAAAATTGCTTCATACACACACACACACACACACACACACACAAACACACACACACACACACACACACACACACACACACACACACACACACACACACGTTTGTTCATCATTCTCCAGTCAAACTTGGTTGTTTCAAATATATGCTTAAATTCCAATTGAAATTGCTTTCATGACCATATTTTAGGTTGAATAAAAGTTATGCTTGTATTATTTCTCTCTCAGTAAAATAACTTTATAATTTATCATGTTATTGGCAAAAAGTTATTATGTTATTGGTTCCGAAATGTAATTACACTATTGGCAAGTTATTAGGTTATCGGCTTTATTACATTAGAAATGGGCAAAATTATTACATAATTTAGCCATTATTACGTTATTGGCCATTATTATGTTTTCATTCGTTATTACATCTTTGGCTCCAGTTATTACGGGTTTTTTATTCTATTTATTTTTTACCTAGACAATAACGTGATAACTTATTACATTATTGGCAAAAAGTTATTACGTTATTGGCTTTATTACATTACCCTAACCCTAACCTTTATAATGACATTAAAGCACACTGATATTTCTACTTTTGTATCATAAATGTATTTATTGTGTGTGTGGGTGTGTGTGAGGCCAAACCAAACACTTCTTATAGCTCTGATTTAAGAAGACCTGCTTTAGACATTAAGAATATATTTACACATTTTTATTGTGGGAAGAAACCGAAGTTCTCGGGGGAAACCCACTACTGTACAGGGTGTTTTAGGGGACGAGTAGCATCAGGACGATGGACGCCAGACATCCTACGATCACGCCGACCACCAGCAGAACCTCTTTCCATAAAGGCTGGGGTTTTTTTGAGGGCCCATTATGGAGGTCTTTGATAAAATCCTGCACCAACTTGACGATGGCTGCGTCCACAACTGAATCCTCTGCTAAAATCAGGAGCTCCAGCGTGCGCCTCCCACCAAACTTCCCCGTCAGCTCTTCGATGATGGCCTTGGAGAGTCTCTTGGTGGTCTTTATATTTGGGTAGAAGCCTTCAGATTCAGCCAGTCCCTCTAACGTCTGCTGCACCAGTCTCTGGGTGTGTTTAATCCACTCCTTCTGGTGGCGCCCCTTCAGAGTGTGACATTTAGTCAACACTCTCACCATGAGCACGGTGACATACTTGTGGAGCAGGTCCCTGCTTTCTGCCCTGGCTTCAGATTCACCAGAGGCAGATTCATTGGTAGACTCCAGATCTGTCAACGGTGTTACACTGTGTACAGTCTCCAGAAAGTCTTTCTGGTCCACGTAGTCTCCCTTTTCGTTAACAGGTGGTACTACGTGTCCAGACGCCACGGCTTTACCTGCCACTGGTATTACCTCCATTTTTAGAGTGGTTGTTTGAGGCTCTTCCATAGTGGTGGATGCCTGCTTGTGGTCCACCTGGTCTCCCCGTTCTTTGACGGTCATGGGAGTAACCTTGTTGTGTCTCAGGGTTAGTTTTCTTGCTTCCATTGTTCTGATGATTGATGATTACAAATAAATGTCTTCTGGTTTTTACCTTCAGATATTCAGTCAGTCAGAATCTAGGATGCTGCTACCAGCTGCTGGTGGCTTATCAAGATTCTTGAATGCCTCTGTGACATCATTGGAACGCATGACATCATCGGAACGCATGACATCACAAGGACACAGCTTTTGTCCCCAATTGGAAAAGCTGTCTTGAATTAACTTGTCAAGTTTGTAATTTGTCCCCAAAAAATTGCTTCATACACACACACACACACACACACACACACACACACACACACACACACAAACACAAACACACACACACACTCACACGTTTGTTCATCATTCTCCAGTCAAACTTGGTTGTTTCAAATATATGCTTAAATTCCAATTGAAATTGTTTTCATGACCATATTTTAGGTTGAATAAAAGTTATGCTTGTATTATTTCTCTCTTAGTAAAATAACGTAATAATTTATTATGTTATTGGCAAAAAGTTATTATGTTATTGGTTCCGAAATTTAGCCCTTATTACGTTATTTGCCATTATTATGTTTTCAGTTGTTGTTACGTCTTTGGCTCCAGTTATTACGGGTTTTTTATTTTATTTATTTTTTTACCTAGCCAATAACGTAATAACTTATTACGTTATTGGCAAAAAGTTATTACGTTATTGGTTCAGAGATTTTATAACGTCATTAGCAAGTAATCACGATATTGGCTTTATTACGGCTACTATTACGTTATCAGCTATTATTACGTTATTGGTCATTATTACGTCAACGGCTCATTTGTAGAGGGTTTTTTTTTTCAAAAAGTTATTATATTAAAAAACAGGCAAGTTATTGTCTGCTTCACTTTATAAAGGTAGACTTATTATAAAGTGGCATCAAAATGTGTCTGTATCAAGACCATGATCCGCACCACTGGAGAGTTTGATTTGTCACAGGTGAATTCATAAGGGGGTAAAATAAAAGTTTAAAATCATCTTCCTGTGCTGTGTGTGTGTCTGTGTGTTTGTGTGTGTGTGTGTGTGTGTGTGTGTGCGCGTGCAACGATTACATTAGAAGAGCTGCTTTCGCCCCCAAATTGCATTTTGATGTCGGCCTGCTCACCATCTGTGTGAGAGAAAACACCGTGCACTTAAATGAATTATAACCAGCCCCCATAAAAGGGCTGAGACGTCCCGACTTATATAAAACACTTCTAGAGACCTGTGAAAACTTTGCTCTTTTTCTCCTCTGTGTAAATTATTCCGACGCCTGAGCTCGGGTCACAGCCGACACTTTGAAACACAAAAAGCTCTTTGTCAGAGGCGGCGTATTAGTCAGTCAGTATTATTATCACAGGTCAGGAGAATCAGTCCTCTAACAGCACCGAAGCTGCATTAAACCACCACCAACACCCAGGTATTAAAAAAACTGTGACGGCACATTGATTCATAACAGGCGCTGCTTTAATTTCCCTTCTAATATGTTATTCGTTGATGCCTTATCGCTTTGTATTCTCATTATAATACGGTAAAAAATACAGACATGATTAATGATTATTACACTAAATGAGACTCTAAATGCGCTCCCAGGTAGTGAGTCTGGCCCTTCCAGTAATTTGAAATTAGTAACAGGTTGTTCGTTCAGCCTCAATCGACAGTTATTACCATAAATCTGCAGTCTGTGCACACACAGCATTTAAAATACATTTTTTTTACAATAAAAATAAGGGAATATTTTGGACTTCATCATTACACTATTCTCTTGAAATTACTGACGGTGATTTCCCTGAATTTTCTTGTTATTTTATTAAATATTATATGGACATTATACCATGAATATTATGAAAATATCACTCTAATATTAACTTATTATTACTAGCATAGTTTTCCATTATTATTCCACTAATACAGTAGCTGCATTTTGTTGTATTATTGTATCTCTCACCATGACCATACCACTCATTATTACTCTTTAATCTCTAAAGCATCAACTTATTCTTATTGTTTCTATTCTGATTGTTCTGCTTATGTCACTCTGTGTTTTATATTTTAACCCTAACCCTAACCTGGCCAGGGACAACAGATGAAAACTAAGTCTTTAGCATGCTAAAATGGAAAATGCCACTTGGTTTATATCTCAATCTTATTTAACTGAAATGCAAAGTATCACCAAAAATCGTGCCATGAGGTGTTTTTCTTTTCTTGGGATAAACAGAAGAAGCTGATAATAGAAGGAAATAAAGAAAGAGTTTTCACCTATAAAACTAGATTCCTTCTTTTCTCTCTTTCTTTCTCTCTCTCCTCCTATTTTGTCTTCCTCCAGGTGTGTCGATGCCCATCCCAGTGATCGGCCTCCACAACGAGGACAAGGTCTTCGTGAACGGCAGCTGCGTCCTCAACGAGGAGCGCTTCATGCTGATCGGCTCCTTCGTGGCCTTCTTCATCCCGCTGGTCATCATGGTGGTGACGTACTGCCTCACCATACAGGTAGTACCCTCCTACCCTCTTCCTCCTGCTGCTTCTTCTTCTTCTTCTTCCTTCACTCACTCTCACTCCTCTCCAGGTGCTCCAGAGGCAGGCCACCGTCTTCCTGTACGAGGCAAAGACTTCCTCCCAGCAGCCTTTGCACCAGCCGACGATGACAAACACATTGCAACCTCCGCCCTCCACCTTCCACCTTCCTCAGATCAACACAGTTTCTCCGCCAGAATCAGAAGGTAGAACGAATCAAACGTTTCAATCAAGGGATTTATAATAAAGACGGGAACTTATTCATCACCGTAATTCGTAACAAGCAATAATATATGTTAATGAAAGCCATTAGTGGTTGTTTTTATAACCCTTCTGTTGTGCATTGTGTTAATATTTGATGTTGTGGTCTCTGCCTTGGAGATTTTTTCACTACACAAAAAACAGATCGATGGCTTTGCTGTTTGTGTTTTTTTTTCATTTTCATTTTAATAATGAAAGATGGATCCACCACAACCCAACACCAACAGTTTACTCTCTATTCCTTTTCTTTCAAGCTCTGATTTATTTCTCCCATTCAGCTTTTTTCAGTCTGGGTTTGAAAAGTTTGTTACAGCCACAAAACTAAACAAATGGTTCAAACTATGACCAGCAACATAAAAAGCACCAAACGCGAATTCAAGATTACCAACACTGAAATACAGGAACTATGCTTCTCCTTTTATCATTATGTCATCTACATTAACAGTAAACTGGTGTAAGATGTTGACTTTTTGCCTTTTGAGACATTCAATTTTAGCCTCATGCTGTTGTCTCAAATCAAACACGGCCTTTGCACACTTACTGGAAATGACGATTAACTAGTCAAATCATTACAGACTGCTAAATTAACCCAATCATCATTAATAAACATGTCCCAACCATGCAGATTTCAGCTGGACCATGCAGGCTCACAGCCCTGCACGTCAAACTATTAATAATAATTAATTATTAGATACTCTACACAACACGCACACTCGCCCACATATTTAACTGTGGGACTCATTTCGTGTTTTGCAATCATCCGTGCAAATATTTATTCATATCTTCTTGTTCCAGCAGAAGAAAAGAAACAGATTTACAGACACATACACAAACAAAATAAGGCTGTGATGTTGTGGAATCTTTCAAAATAGTCCACACAATGGCCATTTTTTCTCCCGTCTATCTGTCTGTCTGTGGCGGATCTTCATCCTTTGGCACTCCAGCTGGTTACTCTCCACTTAAAGTGCCACCCTGATGTCATTTTCATCACCTTTCTAGGATTTCCAGAGGTTTAGATTAAAAGTTGCAGAGACGTGTTTACTATGTGCTTGCTGTCGTCGTGGAAACAGGGATAGGGATAACAGAGTAGGAGGGTTTTCTTTCTATCTTATAAAAATCACCCTGTAAATAAGGCCAATTTACCATAATTGTTCAAATAATATGAGTAAAACATGTGGTAATAAGTTGGAATGAGGTTGGCTAATAAGGTCTAACACAGAAATGGGTGATAATACCTGATTACACCTTTTATGTTTTATAAACAGTCAAACCAGAGCGGGTCAAAGTTGCACCGTCAATGGGAAGACAACAGGAGGGATAATCTGCAATATTTCTCTCCCATAGACTTGCACTGAATTGATTCTTAAAAAAACATTTTTCCCATTAAATGACAACTCAGGATGATTGGCTAATGTTAGCAAATGCTGAATGCAGCTAGTTAAAACTGACATTTACAGGCTAGAAAAAGCTCCAAAATCAGGCATTTCCTCTCCTCCTCCGACCTAGAAAGAGTCATTCAGTCAATTGCACTAATATCATCCAGACTGGACTACTGTAACTCACTCTACCAGTAGGCATCTCTTAATCTCCCATTTCCTGTCTACAACTGATCCAAAACGCTGCTCCCTGGTTATTAACAAGGTCCAAAAAATGATACCACATCTTTGCGTCCTTGTCTGCAAATCCCTCCATGGTCTCACCCCTTCATATGAAGTGCCATATAACTCAAATAAACTTGAAACTTGGAATTTGAAACTTGTCTCTCAATGTCTAAAATCAAGGACCTGTTCCCCTTTGAGGAACTTTAAGAGGTAAATCTGAATTATAAGAAGTTGTCGATTAACTATTTATCAATTTAATTCACCCTCAGTTTGCTACAGCTGCGGCTATCTGTCCGATCAGTTCGAGCAGCAGCACACAGTCGGCTGGTTCCTGATCTCCGGCCCCGACCTCAGCGTTGTGTCATGTAGAGATTAAATTACCCGATGTGGCAGTCACCCGTTTATCTCACCTCATCCTCCGCCAATCCCAAACAGAGGGCGAAGTGTGCATTAAACATTCATGTCATGTTCAACCTTTTTGTCTGTCCCTCGCTATGAAATGTCAGCGGCCTTGTTAACACAAAACCTGACTGACAGGGTGAAAATATGAGTTTTTTTTTATTGGTAGCTAAATTGGTGAGTAGTCATGGTGATAACCTTCATACCACTCATCCTATCCTTCAGATTAAGAGCTAATTAAAGAAAAGCCCTTGCAAACTTTTAACCCTCCTGTTGTCCTCGAGTCAAGGAAGGAAGGGAGGAAGAAGGAAGGAAGGGAGGCAGGGAGTAGGAAGGAAGGGAGGAAGGGAGGAAGGAAGGAAAGGAAAGAAGGAAAGGGGAAGGAAAGGAAGGAAGGAAGGAAGGACGGAAGAAGGAAGGAAGGGAAGAGGGAGGGAGGGAGAAAGGAAAAGAGGAAGGATGGAAGGAAAGAAGGACAGAGGAAAGAAGGAAGGAAGGTAGGAGGGAGGGAGGAAGGAAGGAGGGAGGGAGGGAGAAAGGAAAAGAGGAAGGGAGAGAGAAAGGAAAAGAGGAAGGGAGGAAGGAAAGAAGGACAGAAGGAAGGAAGAAAGGGGATGGAGGAAGGAAAGAAGGAAGGAAGGAAGGAAGGAAGGGAGGAAAGAAGGAACAGTCAAAACAGATTGGGTCAATTTGAGCCGGGAGGACGACACGAAGATTAAACACATCTTTCCCCAGTAGTGTTAATTAATTGGATATTTTCATTTAGTAACAGTGAAACATGTTTAAACTTATTTTCCCGCCTCCCACAGATATAAAGCCGCCGCCTCCTCCGAGCAGACGAAACACCCTGAGCTGCCTGAAGGGGGCAGAGTCCAGTATAGCACTCAGCACCTCCAAATCAGACAGCATAAGCATCATACCCAGCTCCGAGGCGGCGTCTCAGCTCAGCTCGCCAGCCACGGGGACGGGGCGGAGCGACACGTCAGGTTGCCACGGGCGACGGGGGATGATGCAGGCCATAAAGAACGAGAGGCGGGCCTCCAAGGTAGGAAAAAAAAAGGGTGGAGTGCTTGTCATGTGATTTAAGGTGCTGAAACAGCTTGAAAATAAGCCGATAAATACACATGTAATACTAATAAAAGCACAAATAAACAACTTGGGAAGATTTGGGTGCATAAAAAATACACTATGTGTTTTTTTGGGGAGGTTTTTTGGCCAAGAAGGCTTTATAGCGGCAGTCTGATGGTAGTAACTTCTCATCTAGCTGCAGTGATGTAGGGAGTGGGGGGGGGGGGGGGTACTCCTGGGTTTTGTCACTGCAGTGTTACATCATTGGTGGATGTGCACACTTTAAATCCCACCTACACACTCTCAGCAGGGATGCCAACCAAACAGGGCTCTGAAACACTTCTTTGCAGTCTGGTGCTCAGTTTGGCCTCCTTTATTGAACTGAAGAAAGGCTTTGCAGAGCAACACTTCAATGTTTCGTCTGTAATTCTTTGATAATAATTCTTCTAAAATACAAAAAGATAGTCGAAATAGTCACATTGATGCTTTAATCAACAGACTGGATTACAACACTATCATTGCTACTGACTATACCAGAGCTAGTTACACTCTTTTTTATTGATGCCACATGGAAATAGACTTCCACAATAAGTCCATCCTGACCAAATTTGACATTTTTACGACCTTATAAAAGTTAACATGGTTGTCGCAGCAGCAAACAGTTACACATCAGCACACAGAGCCAACATTAGCATTCATTCAGTCTCCACTTTGTTTACCGAAGCGGCTAACTTTGTCTGTCTGTCGTCTGGTGCTGAGCAGGTAGCATACAGAGGATTTATCAGAGCTTTTGACGAAGACAGTGAGAGTGAACTAAAATAGTGAAGCTTCAGAGCTAAAAGGGAACAACTGAGGAGATTATCGATCATTTATCGGTGTCGTAGATTGTTAAATATCTAGTCTACAATGTACAAATGTCTAGTGTAGCAATCATTTTCTTGTATTTCAGTCTCTTCAGGTGTGTTGCATGTTGCTCTCCTGTCTCTAAATGTAATTCATCTCGGAGGCTTGCACCAATATTTCATGCATTTCATTTGTCTGTCTTTGATGAGCAAAGAAGACGAAATGTTCCTGAGGTTGAAAACAAGATCTACCGGTCTTGAAGCCAGTCTGTTTTGTTTTTTCCTTCAGTCTTTTATCTGCTCGCTTTCTGAAACCTCTCCAGTAAAATGCAGTTGATCTTCTTCTCTGGTGTTGAAAGGAACATTACATCCTCTGTAGTTTTTGCACTCCCTGTGTTCTCCTTTCTTGGGAATCTTTGCAAGGAAGCCGTCCCTCTAATCTAGTAGGACTTTATTGAGGGGCCCTTGAGGGGCTTCAGCTGCTTTATGTCCTCTCAAGACCTTAACGGCTCTCCTGAGTTCAATCTTAGTGGTGCAGTTTATCTCCAGCAGATTTGGAGCTGGTGAAATCTCAGCTGTCCGTTGAGCAAGCTCTTTAAAGTGTTCAGTAGAGTTGAACTTTCTTGGTTGTGAGGTACCTTTTGTGACCTTAATGAGAACAAAGGTACACATTAAGGACAGAATGAGTCTCTTTATGGTGAGATTGAGTGTCCTGTTGTGGTAAATCCTCAATGTATTTCTCTTTGTCCTTTCGGACACTTTACTTTGCTGCCTCATACTCTTTCTGTACTTCTATTTAGTACCTCCCTTTTTATCTCCTCCTCTCACTCACTTTCTTGTATGTTTACTGTGGATAGTCAGGGTTTGCTTCATATAGTCTTCAGACCTTGTCCACATGTCCCTCAGTGGTTTTAAGTTTATTGGTCTTGTAGTGCTTAAAACCAGCTGTGTAATGTGACCTGGTAAACTTCCAACGTGCATATGTCTTGTAATTGCTGTACATTGAATTTGATACTTTACTTCTCTGGGATTCAAAAGTTTCTGTTTTAGTGGCGTCCTTGCTATGATAAGGTGATAGTCAGACTCAGCGTCAACTCCACTTCTAGTTCCTAAACGTCTGGTTGATGTAGATGTAGTAGATCTGATTTTTGTGTGGTTGCTTTAATGGCGTCATTGTGTTCGGAAAACCGAACCTCCGATAGCATCAGGATCAGCTTTATTGCCAAGTAGGTAATCAGATTACATATGAGGAATTTGACTTGGTGTTTGGTGCATTGCGATCAAAAATGTACAGTCAAAATATGGAACAATACCAATTGTCGTCTTTCTCCTTTTTCATTCATTGTATCTGGCTCTTTCGTTCCCATTATTACCCTTAAAACATCATTGTCTTCATGTTCTTGTCTCCGTATACAATCATGACATCCTTTCCTCTCTTGGTCTGGAGTATGTGACGAAGTTGGTTTGGAAATGTTCCTTGCTTTATCATCATTGATTTTGTAGTTTTTAATGTTTATGTTCTTATGCGTAATGTGAAATTTGGCTGTAATGATCCTTGAGTTGATGGCTTCCCAGCTGATGAGGGCTTTCTTTGGATAGCTTGAACCTTACTCCCTCTGAATGTGGTGCATGGTCTTCTGGGTGCCTCTGAGTGCAATATGGACTCACCACTGGCCAGTTTAACCCACCCTGACTGGACCCATATGGTTTCCAAACAGACCCAGGACAGATATACAGTACATCCTCATCTCCTCTGCTTTTACTTTCTTTTCTTTCCTCCTGCATACATGTGTCCTGACGCTCTATGTTGCAGTGTTGGCGGATTGATTAGGTGTTAGAAGATTCAGACCCACCATTTCTTTTCCCATGCATATCATAATATTCTCTTTAGCTTTGGATGTATGAAGAGTCTTCCTTTCCATGGCTTTACGGTTTCCATCATTTTCACAATTTCGTAGCATGGGTGTTTTATTTATAGGTTCGAGTTGGCAACCCCAAACTCAACCTTCCACCTTTTCTGCTCTATAGTGTTTTTTACAGTTGATTTGTTAGTCCCCTCTCCTATATTATCTTGTCTCATACCACATGAGACCAGGCAATCTTAGGGTCGTGTACAAGCTGTCTCAGCACGTCAAACACAACCAGTAATGAAAGCTTCAGAGTACAACTGTGTATCTATTGCAAACATTTCATACCAGCAGACAGAACTCTTGAACTGACCTCAAAAAATGAAAATCCCAGCAGAAGTGGCCCACTTACAAGGATACTAAAAAAAGGGCAATCTACTGTATTTACAATGCATTCATTTCAGTTGTAGAGCATTCAAGAGATGATGCCACTTGAAAAAAAGGGGTTTACATTTTTTTGTTGTAATTTCAAATCTCCTCACATCTGTTTTCTTTCCCCCATTCCTTCTCCTCAACTTTCTTCTCCTCTCGTCTCTCTTCTTTCAGGTCTTGGGAATCGTTTTCTTCCTCTTCCTCATCATGTGGTGCCCCTTCTTCATCACAAACGTCGCCTTCGTCCTGTTCCGAGGTTCCTGCAACGAGTCGGCGCTTAATTACCTCCTGAACGTCTTTGTCTGGGTGGGTTACATCTCCTCGGGAGTCAACCCTCTAGTCTACACCCTCTTCAATAGGACCTACAGGAGAGCGTTCTCCAACTACATCAGGTGCCAGTACAATGTGGGGGCCAACGCAGCAGGTTGCAAAACCGTCCTGGTCCCCCCACAGTGCCCGTCGCACACCGTGACCCCTCTTCTGATGGGCGGTCACGGGAAAGCAGGCGTGGATCGCAATAGTAACTGTCGCAACGGTGGTAGAGGGGACAACGGGAGGCTGACAGTGGACCCAGAGGACACAACCGATGACGGGACACAAATAGGAAGCATGTCGCAGAACCTCTCTGAATGTCACGTCGGCATGCTGTCAGAAACAGAGCCGGAAACTGAAATGGAGAATGAGCTGTCGCTTATCAGCTACAACAAGACTATCACAGAACACACTAGCAGCGTGTGATTGCGTGTTTCTCGCTGTTTTATGTCTTTTCTTCAACCTTCAGACACTGACCTGAGAAGCATAACAATGGGCCGGTGCTTGGAGCCGAGGGCGTTTTCACTAGTCGACCGTAAACCTGCAGTGGGTACTCTTATATTGACGGGACTGGTGTTGGTTGAGGAGCCTTATCCCCACACTGAAGTGCACTACTTACTTCAATGTGTCAGAGAAATGTGATTGTGAGAGGAGTTTCTCTGAGGTAAAAAAAAAAAAAAAAAAAGTGGGAATATTTTTGAATGAAAACCAATGTTTCAACAGTGTTTGCCTTCCTGTTGGTGCCAAAATGTTGGTTTTCATACCATAAAGAGAGAATGAAGGCTTTTGTTAAACCCCTTATCCATTCGTACTTGTGCTTGGCATTCACAAAAATGTGGTGAACTTCAAGGGGACCAAGGTGCCTGCTGAGAAACAGACAGGGAAGAAGTGTTATTGTTAACCTGGTGTGACGTCCATTAGTGAGTCCCACTAATGCAGGTAACAGAGTTGAGCACCGACAGCTACGACTTCGAGCCTTCACACAGTCAAAATGCAGTCTGAGCTATGGTTTATGTGGACTCTCTCCACAGCAAGCAAACTAAACCAAATCTATTTTTGTGCCGGTCAACAACAGTTATAAAATGTTCTCTGAATGAACTTTTCCAGCATGTATAATGAAACTATTCAGCTGACAAAAAATGAGATTTTTTTTTCTTTTTTCTAAACTTTCTGGAGGCTGCAATCAAAAGTTTGTCTGAGAGGACCGAGATGAAGGAATGTACAACGACCACTGGTCTCCGGTGGACTCACAGTGCCATCTGGTGGTCACATGACACAGAGAGGCTGCTCCCTTTTGAGGTGGACAAAGGAGCTGAAAGCTTTGGTCCAGCTGTCAGGCTCTTGCTTCCCTTGACCGACACACTCGTCATTTTAAAAGTTGTTGTTCTCTTTCTTTCTTTTTAAACTGAAAACTAATAAAGTTTACAATGAAAAAGGAAACAATTAAGAGTAAAAATGTGAAAAAATGTTTTTGATGTAAGGGTGCACAAATGTTTCCCAGATGTCATCGTTGAAAAGGAACAACAGGTTTTATGACATCAGGCATAGTTTCATTAAATAGCTTTCATCAAACATTATAAAAACTTAACTGGTCTTCCTCGAATTCGATCAAATCACAGACGCATCTTTATATTCGCCTACATTTTGTCACAGAAGAGGCTTTAACAGTTGACTGGCCAGCTATGAGCAAAGTAATCTGGTACATTTATTGCACTGATGAAAGGCGGGGGATGAGTAATAGATAAAGGAAAAGAATGAAAATAAGACACAGATTGTATTAAAGAGTTTAATTTAAAACTAATAAATGAGAGCAAAGTCAGTAAATCTCTTCTTGTCAGCAGATATTATTATTATTGGATGTATTCACACCAGCTTCACATTATGACCAAGGCTGTTTTAGCTCTGAAGGACACATTATTGAATAAAAAAAGAAGATAAATTTCAATTTTTAATCGAGGTCAACCATCGGATCAATCTTTTTCTTTCTGAAAATCATGAATAATGTTTAAGACACTACAAAGAAAAGCCAAAGAGAAAAGACATTAATGCTTAAATGAATAAAAAATTAGGCAATATCTCAGATAAAATGAATCAGTCTCTTTGATCTTGGCCCCTTCGATCTATTCAGCCTGAGTCACCAGAACACGCAGCGTGACTTAAAGACACCTTTAGACTTCATCTGTCGAATACAGATGACAGAAATTCAATACGCTACGAGAGAAAGACCCTTGACTCTATCAAGACTGGTCAGTAACCCTCACAGCTGTCACACTGAACTGAGTCTCTCGCCCTCCCACATTTATCGACTCCTCCATCAAATGAAATACTTAAGGGGGGAAAAAAAGGATTAAACCTCCATCTTATCAAAAAATAATGTAATAGCAAGGTGTCAGTTTTCCCCCAGAGATCAATATTTAATTACAGTCATGATTCATTCAGTCATTTCACAGCCAAAACACCTGAATGTACCTCCTTTTTTTTATTTCTTCACCTATAATCTCCTCCCTTTAAGGTCATAAAGCAAATGTTAAAAGCCTGGAGTGGACCAATTAAAGGTCTGCAGCCACCTCAGCTCCCAATTAAGAGTGAAACATAAGAAGTAGGAGTGTTTTTATTCTAATTATCTCTGTATACTTTAACCTTTGTGTCGTCCTCCCGGGTCAAATTGACCCCGTCTGTTTTGACTGTTCCTTCTTTCCTTCCTTCCTTCCTCTCTCTTTCCTCCCTTCCTTCTTTCCTTCTTTCCTTCCTCCATCCCCTTTCTTTCTTTCCTTCCTCTCTCTTTCTTTCCTCCCCCCTCCCTTCCTCACTTCCTTCCTTATACCTCCCTTCCTTCCTTCCTTCCTTCCTTCCTTCCCTCCTTCCTTCCATCTGTCCTTCTTCCCTTCCTACCTTCCTTCCTTCCTTCCATCTGCCCTTCTTCCCTTCCTTCCTTCCTTCCTACCTTCCTTCCTTCCTTCTATCTGCCCTTCTTCCCTTCCTTCCTTCCTCCCTCTCTCCTTTCCTCCCTTATTCCTCCCTCCCTTCCTTCCTTCCTTCTTCCTCCTTCCTCCCTTCATTCCTCCCTCACTCCTTTCCTCCCTTCCTCCCTCCCTCCTTTCCTTCCTTCTTCCTCCCTTCCTTCCTTGACTGGAGGACAACAGGAGGGTTAACCACTGTTTGTACGCTACAGACTCGAGTAATCATCGGTGCGACTTCTCTCTCCAACACAAGGAGAGAGGTCTATATGAGCTAATGGTGCAGCCTACAAATAACAAATAAATACTGTGCATGTTTGAAGTGATGGTCAAAAAAGAAAAAAAAAAAAAGGTCCTCTCTGCCTCACTTGGTTTTTTGTCTTTTGTTCTCCGTCTCTCTTTCTTTTTTTTTATACTCGAAATGAATGAAACAGCACAGGAAAAAGGAATGAAAGGAAAAGAACAAACAAAGAGCAATCAACAAAGCGCACATTGTAAACCAGCATGCAAATTACTGCAGGCACTTCATCCAAAATCCTCATCATCCAGAATACAAATAATAGCAATGTAGACGAGAGAAAAGAAAGAAAGAAAGAAAGAAAGAAAGAAAGAAAGAAAGAAAGAAAGAAAGAAAGAAACATTGGAGAGGACTTGTAGTTGAATGGGGTCGTCTTTGATTCATTCAGGTGTGAGAGAGGAAAGAGCTAAAGCCAGGCCAGCCAACTCAGTATGTCACAATGTAATAACTATGTGTTACCCGTGTACCTCTGTGTGTGTGTGTGTGTGTGTGTGTGTGTGTGTGTGTGTGTGTGTGTGTGTGTGTGTGTGTGTGTGTGTGTGTGTGTGTGTGTGTACCAGACCCGGCTCAAAATTGCTACCTGAGATTGATTCAGCAACTTTTTCTGGGGTCGTATCGATCGAGTCTGGCAGCGATTGGATTGAATCGGGTTCGTCTCCTGCAGAAGCCGATAACGCGTCGACACGATGAAAGAAAGAAATTAGACGACAGAAATTTATCTGGAAGGATTTCAACTAATAATAATTCGATCCCGGTCTGGTGTGTGTGTATAGAAATAGTTTGAGCCGTTTATTGGCAGAGTTTCATTTTCAACAACAGCAGGAGCATTTTCACAAAGACAAAAGAAAGTCAAAGCTTCAGTTGCACTTTTAATAAACAGAAAACTTTTTATTGAATCAACACATTGAAAATAGTATTTAAAGTATTTAAATACGCAGAAAAACAAAAGGTAAAATATATATATATAAGGGTCAATAACCCAGTGTCCAATTGGTGTAACCAGTATGCTTTCATAACAATCTGATTATATATATACAGGAAAATAAATGTGAATTAAAATGTGGAATAAATATAATTTACTTTAAGCAATGCAACACTGTGATTTATGACACATTTTACATAATTTGCCTCCTTCCTTCCTTTCCTTCCTTCCTTCCTTCCTTTTCTTCCTCTCTTCCTTCTTTCCTTTCCTTCCTCCTTTCCTTCCTTCTTTCCTTTCCTCCTTCCTCCCTCCTTCCTTCTTTTCTCCCTCCCTCCTACCTTCCTCCTTTCCTTCCTTCCTTCCTTCCTTCATTCCCTCCTACCTTCCTCCCTTCATTCTTTCCTCTGTCCTTCTTTCCTTCCTCCCACCTTTCCTTCCTCCCTCCCTCCCTTCTTTATTTCTTCCGTCCTTCTTTCTTGCCTTTCCTTCCTTCCTTCCTCCCTCCTTTCCTTCCTTCCTTCCCTCCTACCTTCCTCCATCCTTTCTTTCATCCGTCCTTCCTTCCTTTCCTTCCTTCCCTTCTTCCTTCCTTTTCTTCCTCCCTCCCTTCTTTCCTTTCCTTCCTCCCTCCCTTCCTTCTTCCTTCTTTCCTCTGTCCTTCTTTCCTTCCTCCCTCCTTTCCTTCCTCCCTCCCTCCCTCCCTCCTTTATTTCTTCCGTCCTTCTTTCCTTTCCTTCCTTCCTTCCTTCCTTCCTTCCTTCCTCCCTCCTTTCCTTCCTTCCTTCCTTCCTCCCTCCTTTCATTCCTTCCTTCCCTCCTACCTTTCCTTCCTTCTTTCTGTCCTCCCTCCCTCCCTCCTTCCTTTCCTTCTGTCCTTCCTTCATACCCTCCTACCTTCATCCCTTCATTCTTTCCTCTGTCCTTCTTTCCTTCCACCCTCCTTTCCTTCCTCCCTCCCTCCCTCTTTTATTTATTCCGTCGTTCCTTCTTTCCTTTCCTTCCTCCCTCCTTTCCTTCCTTCCTTCCCTTCCTCCTTCCTCCCTCCTTTCCTTCCTCCCTCCTTCCTTCTTTTCTCCCTCCCTCCATCCTACCTTCCTCCTTTCCTTTCCTTCCTTCCTTCCTTCCTTGACCAGAGGACAACATGAGGGTTAAATAAGTCCCGTAATGGATTGAGCAGATGATTTTCTCACTAAATCTAAATATAAGCATATCAACTCTTTTCATACCGAGGATACTATCATCCATAATTACTCCTTACTACTCTGCAGTGATCTAATTATCTTCCCACACATGCAACTCTGTCACTAAACGGCTCTGAGACTAGCCGGAGCTGCTGGTTGTTCAAGAGTCCGACAAACCCAAAATCTCCAGTCCACCAACACGATATAAAAACTGAGTCCAGTTGTCCGGTTTGTCTCGCTCTCCGATCCGAAGCTCGTTGGGTTAGCGCTCTCTCTCTATCTGTCTGTGTTGAACCTTCCTCTGTTACTGCAGTAGCTGTTTGTTTTTTATACCATTTTAATTGTGAATGTTTGTCTACATTGACACATTTTCTTGAGTTTATACGATTATTATTATTATTATTATTATTAGGCCATCATCCACACAATGTATTATTTTATTTTATTTTTTCTGTGTGATGCTGCTATTTATTTATTAAAATATTATTCTAATGTGTTGCCAGTTGTCTTATTTTTGCACATTAACTCAAAAATGAGGTGTGGTTTCATTTAAATGAGGCTTATTGACCATCATTTTCCAATATTATGTGTAAAACTTGTGGTAATACGTTGGAATGAAGTTGGTGAAAAAAGGTCCAAGACAGGATTGGGTGATAATTTATACCTTATGCTTTATAAAGCGTCATACTAAGGACTAAAGTTGCGCAATCGACTCGGAGGGGGTTAACTCTGCTGTAAATCCTGTCCTGAACTTACACAAACAAGTCAAGGAAATCCTTAAATAACTGAATTGTGCTCTGATTTTATGGACGTTTAAGTTAGATTTAGCTGCTCCTGAGGAAACGTTTCTTTGAGTCGATCACAAGCATCAAACCACCGAGCAGCAGAAGAACAATCCTTATGGTTAAAAGTCACTGAACTGAAAAAATGATAGTAGGGTCAGTGACAAATAAGGGTTGGCAAGATGAGCAATTCAAAAATATCTTAAAAAATGGGTTTAAAAGCAGCATCAGGTTTGTTAAAATGTACATTTTTGTATTTTTGTTGGTTTTATATCATTTGAAATGACATTTGCACCATTTTTAACCAAAAGTAAGACTGAATGCTCCCGAAAATGTCAAATAGTGTAACCACAAAAGACTGATACATATTACATATTTTATCCTCCTAGAATGTAAAGAAAGAAAGAAAGAAAGGAGGAAGAAGAGAAAGAACAAGTTGGAAGAAAGAAAGAAAGAAAGAAAAGAAAGAAAGAAAAAGGAGCAATAAGACAGAAAGAACAAAAAGTAGGAGGAGAAGAGACAGAAAGAAAGAAAGAAAGAAGGAAAGCAGTCAGTTTCCTGATCACCATGGTTACCAGATTAAATGCAATATTTAGAACAATTGTATTCCATTACCTTTATTTAATATAAAAGTTATAATGTAAGATCATGCCAAACTAGTTGATATGGTGTTTTATTGAGAATTTACTGTTTTTAAGCAAGTTGAATTTTTTGGTACAAAGTTTTTATGGTTACACCACTTAGACATTTTTGCCATAATCCTCTAATATATTCTCTCTAAATGGATTAAAAGCAGAAATTTGATGCTGAGTCCACAAAAAAAGTTATTCATACGTTTATTTTCATATTTTAACCCTTTAAATTTAAACTAAACCACATGGACACAAACAAATGAGCCATGAACTCAAACTGCTCTGTGTCTTTCTGCTCTCGCTGCTCCATCAGTCAGACCTGGATGTAAATCTTTGAGTGCAGCTTCGCAACCATTTCAATAACCTTTTGTGGAGGTTGGATGATGAATCCAGCAGCGCACAGGGAGCAGCACTGTGGGTGTTTCCGTCTTTAATTATGCTGCAGCGGCTGCTACAGCGGGATAAAGAAAAGTCCTTCTGTTGTTCCTGCTGCATATAAAACTACTGGGTCTTCATTCAAGGGCCAAATACAGACCGATATGATCTCATGTTGGCTGGATTATTAAAAAGGGTTAGGAAGGAGGGAAGATAAAAAAGGAACGAAGGATGGAAGAAAGGGAGGAAGGGAGGACAGAAGGAAAAAAGGGAGGAAGGAAGGAAGTAGGAAAGGAAGGAAGAAAGAAAGGAAACATAAGAAGAAAGGGATGAAGAAGGAACGAAACAAGAAAGAAAGGAAACGTAGGAAGGAAGGAGGGAAGGAAGAAAGAAAGAAAGGAAACATAGGACAGAAAGGAAAGGTAGTAAGGAAAGAGAAGTAAGGAAGGAGGGAAGGAAGGAAGGAAGGAAGGAAGGAAGGAAGGAAGGAAGGAAGGAAGGAACAAAGGAAGGGAGGAAGAAAGGAAGGAAGGAAGGAACAAAGGAAGAAAAGAACAAAGGAAGGGAGGAAGAAAGGAAGGAAGGAAGGAAAATAGGAATGAAGGAAGGAAGAAATGAAGGAAGGAAGAAAAATAGGAAGGAATGAAGGGAGGAAGGAAGGAAGGAAGGAAGAAAGAAAGAAAGGAAACGTAGGAAGGAAAGAGAGAAGAAAGGAAGGAGGGAAGGAAGGAGGGAACGAAAGGTAGGAAGGAAAGAGAGAAGAAAGGGAAGAGGGAACGAAAGAAGGAAGGAAGGAAGGAAAACAACAGGAAGGAAAGATGGAAGGAAGGAGGGAAGGTTATAATGAAGGAAAAAAGGGAGGAAGGACAGAAGGAAGAAAAGAAGGAAGAAAGGAAGGACTAGTACTCACTCTACTTCTACTGCAAACATCAAACCTTTAATTAAACCTTTATCCTTGCTGGCAAAGTAAGGTATGTATTTTCTTTTTAGGTCATGTTAAGTTTACTACATATATCTTTCTAACCTCTGGAGGTAAAAAACCAGTTTGCACAGACTCCACATAAAAGCCTAATGTGTGCTGAGTAGCAGTTAATAGTTTAATGGGGCGTTGAGGAGCATCCTCTGGTGTCTCATTGCACCAAAATGACCACAAAATAGATCAGTGAAGGGTTGACGAGGCTTTTAATGAATCCAAGCGACCGCAGCACGAGTTGAGATTAATTTCAAAAGGCCAACTCCTCCCTCGTTCATGTTTTAACAGCCCCCGCGTGAGTTCCTCTTTCCTCCCTTCCTTCCTTCTGTCTGTCCTTCCTCCCTCCTTCTCTCTTTCTTTCCTTCCTCTCTATTTCCTCCCTTCCTTCTTTCCTTTCTCCATCCCCCTTTCTTCCTTCCTTCTGTCCTTCATTCTCCCTCCCTCCTTCTTTCCTTCCCTCCTTCCTTCCTTTCCTTCCTTCCTTCCTCCTTTTCTCTTTCTTCCCTCCCCCCCACCTTCCTCCCTTCCTTCTTTACTCTGTCCTTCTTTCCTTCCTTCCTCCCTTCCTCTTTTCCTTTCTCCCTCCCTCCTACCTTCATTCCTTCCTTCTTTCCGTCATCCTTCCTTCCTTCCTTTCCTTCCTCATTTCTTTTCTTTCCTTTCTCCCTTCTTTTCCGTCCTGCCTTCCTTCCTTCCTCCCTCCTTTCCTTTCTTCCTCCCTCCTTTCCTTCCTTCTTCCTTCCTCCGTCCCTCCTTTCCCTCCTCTCTTCCTTCCTTCCTTCCTCCCTCCTTTCCTTCCTTCTTCCTCCCTTCCTTCCTTTCCTTCCTCCCTTCATTCTTTTCTTCCATTCCTTCCTTCCTCCCTCCTTTCCCTCCTCCCTTCCTCCCTCCTTTCCTTCCTTCTTCCTCCCTTCCTCCCTTCCTCCCTTCCTTCCTTGACTCGAGGACAACAGGAGGGTTAATATGAGTTGGGATTTTGCTGTACTGATACTTGTTGCACTAATCTGAGGTTAAAAAAAATGACTTTTTGTGCCATAAAACTTCCGAAACTTGTGAAATGTAACTTCCTGCTTGGTGTTGCTCCAACTGGCTGCTGATAAAAGTCAATAAAGGTAATAAATTATTAACTGCACCTTTTAGAAAGCAGAGACACACTGCTCTGTGGTTTCACACATCTGAACAAACAGGTGTAATTACCACTTTACGACACTAGATGGCGCCATAGAGTCAGTTATAAAAGTGATAGGAACCACAGTCATGAAGAAAATCCACATTTACAAATAATAAAGAAGTCACTTTTCTTTGCAGTGCTATGTAAATCTATATTTTAAACATATTCTTGTGTTAAAATCAATAAATAATCAATTCCCTGATCAATAACTGATCAATTCTGATAAAAAAAGCTTCTGAAACATACAGTATTTCACCACTACTATCATCTACTGTAGGAGCAGCACTGTATGTGTCTAAAGTGTGAATATATAGATTTTAATACAATATATAAAATGTGTGAAACATTTACAACGGCACGCTGCCAGTTATTACAAACATATTTTTAACCTAGTTTTAGTTTAACTTTTATTAAACTTGATCTTTTTAATATAATTTTACTTTTCTTTTGTCTTTTTAATCTATTTAAACCTAGTTTTTTTTTAACTCTCACTTTAAAATAAACTTGACTCTCTTATTTTTGTTATTTTTATTGATCTATTTATTCATTTATTTCTTATTTATTTAAACATTTTAATCCATATTTTCTTTTGCGTGCATTAGTCTCAGTTTTTTGTCTTTTAATTTGTTCTTTGCTTTTATTCCCTCATCATTTTTATTCCTTTTCTTTATGTCTTCACTAATATTATATGATATTATATTATACTATATTATATTATATGATATTATATTATATCATATTATATCATATTATATTATATTATATCATATTATATTATATCATATTATATCATATTATATTATATTATATCATATTATATTATATTATATTATATCATATTATATCATATTATATCATATTATATTATATCATATTATATCATATTATATCATATTATATTATATTATATCATAGTATATCATATTATATTATATTATATTATATTATATCATATTATATCATATTATATTATATTATATTATATCATATTATATTATATCATATTATATCATATTATATTATATTATTTTATATCATATTATATTATATCATATTATATTATATTGTGTAATATCATATTATATTATATTATATTATATCATATTATATCATATTATATCATATTATATTATATTATTTTATATCATATTATATCATATTATATTATATTACATTACATTATATTATATCATATTATATTATATTGTGTAATATCATATTATATCATATTATATTATATTATATTATATCATATTATATCATATTATATCATATTATATTATATCATATCATATTATATTATATCATATTATATTATATTATATCATATTATATTATATCATATCATATTATATTATATTATATTATATCATATCATATTATATTATATCATATTATATTATATTTATATGATCTTATATCATATTATATCATATTATATTATATCATATTATATTATATCATATCATAATATATCATATTATATTATATTATATTATATTATGTTATATTATATTATATTATATTATGTTATATTATATTATATTATATGATATTATATCATATTATATCATATTATATTATATTATATCATATTATATTATATCATATCATATTATATCATATTATATTATATCATATTATATTATATCATATCATAATATATCATATTATATTATATTATATTATATTATGTTATATTATATTATATTATATTATATTATATTATATTATGTTATATTATATTATATTATATGATATTATATCATATTATATCATATTATATCATATAATATTATATTATATCATTTTATATTATATTATATCATATAATATTATATTATATTATATTATATTATATTATATCATATTATATTATATTATATTATATTATATTATATCATATTATATTATATTATATCATATTATATTATATTTTATTATATTATATTATATTATATCATAATATATCATATTATATTATATGTATATTATATTATATTTATATGATCTTATATTATATTATATTTATATGATCTTATATTATATTATATTATATTATATTATATTATATTATATCATATTATATTATATTATATTTATATGATCTTATATTATATTATATTATATTATATCATATTATATATATTATATATATTATATTATATTATATTATATTATATTATATTATATTATATTATATTATATCATATTATATTATATTATATTATACACCTGTTGACCATTATATTGGGATTATCTGGTGTATTTCTCAGATATTTATACTCATCCTGTCAGTAATAGTGATGAATGGACAGCAGAAGGATCAGTCAGAGCTTCTCTCTCTTGAGCCTCTTAATGAAATCAGCACCACGGACAGAGACAGACGCTGAGGAGCCGCTGACCTGCAGATTAAAGAGGCCGATCTGAAACAGGAGGAAACAGCGCCACTGTGTGGTGGAGCGGAGGAATTACAGGAGTCTGTGAGGGCAATAATGGGAAGGCTTCTCTGCAGACATGTCCAATTTTTATTCATTTTTAGTGGAGCTACAACTTGTTAAAACATATGAAGTAAATATAATTCAGTTCAACTGTGTAATATGTATATAAATATATTTATTTAGTTAAAATCTGTGCAGTAAGAATATCAAAATCATGTATATTATCACTCAACACCAATATTACTCCTGTACATAAGGTTACTATTATTCTACTTTTTACCACTATTGTTTTTATTGCTTTTGTACTTATTTATTATTTATTTTTCTTTATTATTTTTTTATTGAAGTTCTTCCATTTTTGCTAATAATGCTGCTGCAATAATGTTAATTTTAGACAAATTGTGGGACTAATAAAGGAACATCTTATTCCTTATATCCGATCTAATTGTACTTTACCTTATCTTATCTTATCTTATCTTATCTTATCTTATATTATCTTATCTTATCTTATCTTATCTTATCTTATCTTATCTTATATTATCTTATCTTATCTTATCTTATCTTATATTATCTTATCTTACCTTATCTTATCTTATCTTATATTATCTTATCTTATCTTATCTTACCTTATCTTATCTTATCTTATATTATCTTATCTTATCTTATCTTATCTTATCTTACCGTATCTTATTTTACTTTAATTTTAGTTTTAAAGATATATAAGCAGCATTTTATGTATATTTAACCCTTTTTTCTAATTCAAGTGTAATATAGACATATTCAACTCCCAATGAAGTTTACTGTTTCAAAGCACTGATGTCATTTTTATTTTTAAAAATTAAGTTTATTCTTAAACTGTAAAATATCACAGCTTCCATTACATATCTTTATTACAAGTGTTTGATTATCACATTTGGGAAAAAAGTGTGTTTATATTCTGTATATATGAGATTATAGGCTGATAAGATAAGATAAGATTTTATTAGATAAGCCTTTATTGTCATTGTACAGTCACCTATACAATAAACTTGGGAGTGCTGCTGCTATACGGTGCATTATAAAATATAACACTGTATAACATAATAGGTAAAGGTAATAAATAATAAATAAAATAAGATGGGTAAGGCAGTGAATATATTGAACATATCAATACCTGAATGTTTTTACTCACTAATATCAGAATCAGGATCAGCCCCAAAAATCCTGCAAGATTTATGGTCTTCATTTCTACACCAGCTGATGTCTATTTTTTTGTATTATTGTTGTTGTAAGAACATTTAATTTTTCTTTCAATCAGAAAGAAATTACTCAATATTTTGACGTGCTATGTTTATAATGATGCATTTGATGTTGAATGCACTCTTATCATCCCATCCTCCCTTTATATTTTAAACGCATTGCCTCCTTTTATAGTCCATTAATCATATTTCATCTCCCTCTTTAGCAGCATTTCATTACTCTTACAGGTGGAGAAAGTGAAGAATCCGCTTGTTTTGGCCGCAGTGAAAACATTTCTGCTGATTCTCGTCTCCAGTTCATTAATTACAACCAAATGATGCTCCAGCTTCACAAATGTGTTTACATGTAAGTGCCATATTCCCACAGGCCTGCAGCGGCTCTGCCTGCTCATCCATGCTGCTCGGCAGGAGTGGGTGGTGGTCTCGGCTATCACCGGAACATCTCGGAGTGTTTCGTGATACGCATGCGCAGTTACACCGATTTGCTGCATATCCCCCGATTTGTTTGAGCCGTCGGCTGCGTCAAGCTGCAAATACCAGCAGTTATTACATGCAGGCCTTCAAAATAAAGCACCAGACATGCGCTTAACCTTCATGTCGTCCTCCCGGGTCAAAATGACCCCAACTGTTTTGACTGTTCCTTCTTTCCTCCCTTCCTTCCTTCCTTCCGTCTGTCCTTCGTCCCTCCCTCCTTCTCTCTTTCTTTCCTTCCTTCTTTCCTTCCTCCATCCCCCTTTTCTTCCTTCATTCTGTCCTTCCTTCCTCCCTCCCTCCTTCTTTCATTCCCTCCTTCCTTCCTTCCTTCCTTCCTTCCTTCCTTCCTTCCTTCCTTCCTTCCTTCCTTCCTTCCTTCCTTCCTTCATTTCCTTCCTCCCTTCCTTCTTTCCTCTGTCCTTCTTTCCTTCCTTCCTTCTTTCCTTTCCTCCCTTCCTTCCTCACTCCTTTCCTTCCTTCCTTCCTTCCTCCCTCCCTCCCTCCTTTCCTTCTTTCTTCTTCCCTTCCTTTCTTCTTTCTTTCCTTCCTTCCTTTCTTCCTTCTTTCCTTCTTTCTTCCTCCCTTCCTTCCTTCCTTCCTTCTTTCCTTCCTTCCTTCCTTCCTCCCTCCTTTCCTTCCTTCTTCCTCCCTTCCTTCCTCCTTTCCTTCCTTCTTTCTTCCTCCCTTGCTTCCTTTCTCCCTCCTTTCCTTCCTTCTTCTTCCATTCCTTCCTTCTTCTTCCACTCCTTCCTTCCTTCCTTCCTTCCTCCTTTCCTTCCTTCTTCCTCCCTTCCTTCCTTGACTCGAGGACAACAGGAGGGTTAAGGGTAAGATGAAGGGTGATGACACATAAAAACTCTTAATGTCAGCTTAATATATATAACTGTGCTTTAGCCTGACATCATCATCAAATATGAACACTTTTATTTAAGATATAAATGAGAAACTAAGTACAAAGGTCATTGAATGAAGGCGACATCACTGTAAATTTGATAATTCACCTCAAAATACTTGACTTTAAAGCTACAAAGATCTTCTGCATGTTTATTCTTCTTATCTTCTCTCTCTATAGATGCATGCATACTACAATCAACCCTTACATAGCCCACTGTTCAGGTCAAATTTGACTCATTTTGACATTTGAACACATTGAAAACACCCTAAATGACATATAAGCTTGAAATTTCTTACCTTTTACATAAGTGGTCCAGAATATACAAAAATGGAAATATATATAAATGGATAATTATTTATTTTTGTGAAGCTGTTGTATATTTTTCCACATAGATAGGGGTTCTGGGTCAGTGTTGATTTATGGTTTTCATGATTATAAAACCTACCAGTTAAATTAATATAATTAATTATGGCTTTTCTCTTGTTTTAGATCACATGAAATCATAATATAGAGTGACTGTGAATGTATTTTATCTATAAATGAACAACTGATAAGATGAACAGTATGTATAAGTTAAACCACTGCTATCAAATGCTAACTTTGAAGACTGGGATTTATTTGGGTATGAGTCAGGATTATTAAAGTTCATTAAAACTAAAACTAGCAGTGAAAAAATAACTTATAATTAAAAAATCCAGTCAGATTGGCTTTGCACTACCTTTTAATAAACAATGACTTGGTAAACCATAATTGGTGTCAGGCATTAAGTTTTTCCTCCTAATACCTGAAAAACTAAAACTAAATAAAAACTAGTCAATTCCTCAAAATATAACAACTAATGAAAATGTCGAAACTATAATAAGATAAGATATTTCCTTTATTAGTCCCACAATGGGGAAATTTGCATTATTACAGCAGCTAGTGGACATTAAAAATAGAAGAGCATCAATAAGAAAGAATAAAGAACAATAAATAAGTATGATAAACAATAACGATAATAGTAGAAATATATAATAAATTTTAAAAAAATAATAGTAATCGTGACATTATTTACAGCACAACAGTAATATTGGTATTGAGTGGTAATATACCAGTCATGATATTGTTATTGCACAGATTAAAGACAAATATTGTAATTAGTATTACACATTAAATAAGTTGAATTAGTATTATACATTAAATAGAGTCATAAAAAAGGGTATAATTTATTTTCACTATGATAATAATAATAATAATAATAATAATAATAATAAGTTCAATGTAATGTCATCATTATAAGTAAAGTAAATAGCCTAATCAAGCATTTAAAAGCAATAATCTTTTCACATGTGAGTCTATAGTCTAAATTGTCCTTTAGAATTAATTGGGTGTTTTATTCTGAAAGTGCCACCGGAAGTGCGCTGCATCTATAATAGCAGCTTGGCGCTCGTCTGCTCGGCTGACGCTGCCTTGGAAACGACATAAATCCAGTCCACGCAGCTGGGATGCGAGCAGGGACCCAGATTTCCTCACTTCAAAGGCTTCCGCTCCTCCTCTCTTCCTCCTCCTCCTCCTCCACCATCCCTCCATCCCTCCATCCATCTATCTATCTATTGCAAGCTGCGAAATGATTTGCAGAGCAGAGGAGAGAAGGAGCGAATCTATTGAATAAGCGACAGAGAGAAGAAGAAGGAGAAGAAGAGGAAGGTGGCGACGGGAGAGGCTGCAGCAGCCAGGTAAATCTGCTTCAAATCGGCTTTGCATGTGACAGCAGCACATGAGAGAGAGAGAGAGAGAGAGAGAGAGAGAGAGAGAGAGAGAGAGAGAGAGAGAGAGAGAGAGAGAGAGAGAGAGAGGGTGCGTTTGTTTTTGTTATTGCATCTACACACACACGCACAAACACAATGCACCCCACACTGAGCTGCATGCTTTTATTAATTAGACCCTTTTTTTATATGCAAGCTTGAAGCCTCTCATTTCGTTTTCTCTCCATTTTTTTATACCCCTCCCTCCCTCTCTCTCTCTCTCTCTCCTTCCTCCTCCTCCTCTTCCTCCTCCGTCGTTTCCAACCAACGCAGCCGGTCAGGTGTCTCTTTCTTTCTCTTTCTCTCATTCTCTCTCATTCTCTCCTCTCTCCCCTGCAAACAAAATGTCACCAGTTGGTTGAATGACTGAGAGAAGAGAGAGTAAAAAGCTCGTGTGTCGAAAAGAAAAGAGAGCAATGCTGTCTTTCCTGTCTTATTCTGCACAAATCTGATGTCTTTCCTCTGCAGGATTGATCAGAAATGGCCTACAACGTGTTCTGTGCATGCATGGTGTAAAAATGCATTGAAGGAATAATGCATTTTTTAAATTTATATGACAGTAAAATGTTTCTTTTTCATTTTTTACCACACATGTAGGATTAGACTTCCTTTTTTTTTATGTTGCTCCTGTTGCTGCTGTCGAGGTTGTTGTTTGTTGGCTTGTTCTGTTCGGCTCTGGTGAAAGGTCAGCCCAAATCTGAATGGACACCTGGCGAGAGATTAGAGGAGATTATTATATACCGGTATGATGCTTTTCCAAAAAGGTGGAGCGAGGGCGGAGAGAAATCAATCAATCCATCAATCATACCGTCTATGTAATTTACCAGAGCTAGAGAGAGAGGATATGTTGGGAAGCTTCTGATATAAAGATGCTGGCACACATTTGATATTGTCTTTAAATGTGAGTTAATAGTTCGAGTAATCTCTGGTTCGAAAAGGGTTAAAACGTCTTATATTTTAGTTGTTTTATGGGTCTAAATTAAGCTCAGTTTGTCAGATACTCGCAGATCAGCTTGAGATATCATCATTATGCTTTCACGTCCTTCCACTATTACACACACCTACACTTTATATTTTCCTTAGATGTGAGTTAATAGTGTGAGGAGCTTTCTGTACAAAGTCTTTCCATCATTGTCCCGATAAATAGGTTAGAAAACGGTTAAAACGTCTTATATTTTAGTTGTTTTTTGGGTCGTTTGTCAGATACTTGCAAGTCAACTTGGGCGGTCGTCAATCTACAAGATGAAGGTTTAAACTGCTTTCATATCGAGTATCTTCCCCACTGAGCGAGATACTAGATCTTACCCAGATCTTTAGCCAACCATGACATCTGGGGTTGTATATATCAAGCTTCTCAAAGTTGGAAATCACTTCTGACTGGTTAAAAATGATCAGAGTGATGAATTTTTGGTCGTACTCTTAGGGACTAGGAGAGTAGGAGTATCAGCTTTCTTTCTTGGCCAGTATGTTAGAAACCTCTGATGTAAAGATACTGTCTCACACACTTTATATTTTCCTTTTCTACAAAGTCTCTCCATCAGTGCCCCGATACAAAGGTTAGAAAACAGTTAAAATGTCTTATATTTAGTTGTTTTATGGGTCTAAATTAAGCTCCATTTGTCAGATACTCGCAGGTCAAGTTGGGTGATCTTAATTCTGCTTCAGCTCTTAGCCTCTTCACTTCTACCTGTGTACTTTGAACGTTCTTCGTCACATTTAGAGTTCATCTGAAAGCCGATGTGATGATAACAATAATGCTCTAACTGTGCCCGATTACGCAACACTTCCCCTTCAGTGGACCAATTGGACCAATTTCTCCAAAATATCTTCATCAGTGTCCCAACGGTTAAAACCTTGCCTTCTTCTGCAGGCCTCCGTTTGTCAGATACTCGCAGGTCAACTTGGGAGATCATCATCACTCTACAGGATGAAGGTTTAAACTGCTCTCATATCGAGTATCTTCCCCACTGAGCGGTCGTTGAGCGAGATACTAGATCTTACCCAGATCTTTAGCCAACCTCGACATCTGGGGATCTCCTTACTGCCCATAAATGATCAGAGTGATGCAATTATTTGGTCGTACTTTCCAGACTTGGAGTACAAACATGTTATCAGCTTTCTTAACTTGGGAAATGACTCCTGCCATATTTAGGAGAGCTCGAAAGGCGTTCAGGTAGATATTCTATGACTGGATATAGGTCTCTCCGATATGACGATATTTGATTGTGTGATGAGAGATATATTTTATGTCTATTGTTTCATATATTTGCTCTGTCGTTTGTATCATTGTGGCATAAATCACGCTCTTTAACTGCAGTATTTCTCGTCATTTGGAGTCTGTTCATCGTTTACGTGGATTACATTAAATTGCTTAAAATGCCACAACACACCAAAGTCTTCAAATTATTAAGACTTTTAGACAATCACATGTCACATTAAGTCAAAGAACGCTTGTGTTGATTGGCTGTGAGCAAGTCCGTACAAATAGTCATATTTTCTAGCTTTGGATGCAAAAAGGATCGATTGCAGGTATCGTTTGACGGGAGACGTTTCAATACTACTTGATACCTTAAAGCTATTGAGTACTAAGACGCAACCATACTATCAGTGCATCACTAATGGAGAACATGCAGCTTTGCAGTACTGATGAATCAAACTTTGATTGCACATGTGAGAGCTGACCTAAACTTATATAAGCACAATCATGCCTCCCTCCTGGCTGGATAGGTCAACGGATCTCAACTTCATTACAACAAGTCAAATATTTTGTAGGGACCCTACTGTGAGTTAAAAGGAGGGTTAGAAAAATGAGAAATTGGACAATGGAAGAGATGATTTTCAGCATGTTTCTGTTGTGCAATATGTGCAAGATAGGAAAATGGGAATTTGGCTGATTTAACAAACCAGAGTCGAATGAGGCCTCAATACTATTTTAATCTACTTAATAAGCTAAATTGAATCTTTAACCCATGTGAGCAGCTTTGTTTTGTTGTTGTTTACAGTCTATGAAGGCTAAATAGTGTGTATGTATATATCTACACTATGTAAGAGAACCACAACATATCATCACACTACTACTGTACATACTACTGATTTGTGGCATGATGTTGTAAAACCAGCGATGTCACACTCTGTTTTTCGGAGTAGTCCTCCTCCTTACGCTTCACAAATTAACCCTACTCTGATAGATATCTGTACAGTAGGTAATCAATTCAAGAGTTTTCCTTTTACTCGACTTCATGAAGTAATTATCTGTGAAATTGGAGCCATCGGAGGGAAAGGCTCTCTCAGGGAACACATTAGTCAGTGTATGTTTAATTTTCTCTAATGTTACAGCTGTGTGTGTGTGTGTGTGTGTGTGTGTGTGTGTGTGTGTGTGTGTGTGTGTGTGTGTGTGTGTGTGTGTGTGTGTGGACATAAAAAGTGAACATAAGTGAATCTGACACAACACTAATATTATAACTGGATAAAGTGGATGGAAGATTAATGCGAAGGGGGGGCCTGCGCCAGTTTAAACAGTTGAGGAAGTGGAGCCCAGTCCAAAATATTCACAGCTATCGTCAGCGAATATACGGAGTCCAAATTCTGGTGAACAACGAGCGAGTCTTTCCAAGTCTAGACTCCGGGGCTGAAGAGTGATTAGATAATAGGTTTCTTTTGTGTGTGTGTGTGTATGTGTGTGTGTGTGTGTGTGTGTGAAGCTGCTGTACAGTACAGAGCTCTTATTCATAAGAGACAGTGCTCACACAAGCTTGTGCTGATTCCTTACATAAGCGAATCATCGAGGAAAGCATGGCGAAGACGGCCCGAGCGCTAAATAAGCATAAACGCTCAAACAGGCACACACACACACACACACACACACACACATAACTACACACTCACACACAGTATTTTAACTTCAGGGAGCAAAGCAAAGACAAAAGGAGGGGGTCGATGCTGTGCTGGGTTGACAAAGGCGTGTTCTCTGCTGAGGGCACAAAAGAGGATTTTTCTCTTTTTTTCTCGTCTTTTTTTTTTTGGAGCCACAATTAACATTTTTTGCCACTATTTGCATTTTTCGGCTACGTCCCAGCGGAGGGAATCACTGGTGCTATTGCATTTTAATGGGTATAAATAAACAAAAGAGAAGATAATTTGAAGATGCGTGAGATAATTTGCTCTATTTACAGGCATCTGGTTCTTTCCCCATTCTACATATAAAGTTTATAATGTTGTATAAGGCTGCAACTAATGATTACTTTCATTATTTTATTGATTATTTCTCTTGTTTGGACCATAAAATGTCAGAAAGTGGTGAAAAATGTAGGTCATGTCTTGTTTTTTTTCTCCTAAATATAGATTAAATCAATCACATTTTAGGTTAATGTCGTCCAAAGTGCTTCACAGTTCATTGACAAGCTGATAAAAAGAGGTCGAGGTCAAGAACAACATTTTAAAAAAAGAATAAAAACGATAAAAGGAACAAAAATTACAAAGAAAAAACAAAAAAATTGAGACCAATGTACTCAAGAGAAAACAAGAATGATAAAAAATTTAGATAAAATGAGAAAATATTCACATTTAAGAAGCTAAAAACAGAATTTTGTCACTTTTTCTTAAAAAAAAGGTGTGAAAGAAACCAGACCTGATCATTTTAGTGTGTTTCATTTCATTTCTGTCTGTTTCTCTTCTTTCAGTTGATTAACAAGCTGATAATAAGACAGAATAAGTGTAAGTTGAGGATAACATAAAGAAAAGGAATAAAAACGACAAAAATTACAAAGAAAAATACAAAAAAATTGAGACCAATGCATGCAAGAGAAAAAAGAATGATACAAAATTGAAATAAAGGAATATAAATGAGAGGAAATGAGAAATATTCACATTTAAGAAGCTGGAAACAGATAATTTGGTCACTTTTTCATTTCAATGTCTGTTTCTCTTCTTTTCGTGACTCTAGCTTGTATTTTAAACGTCTCACCATCCGGTTCTCCTCTTGTTAACAACACTTATTACCTCTCCTGAGCTCCTGAGTACAGCTGTTTTTTAAATATTAAGTCAACACTGCAGCTTTTTCATGTTTTTGTACTTTCATCACTCGAGCAGTAAATATACCCCAAAAAAAACGTCCCAGTGTATAATCTTAAAAATGGACGACTGCCAACTTGAAAACAATCTTTTATGTCTGGCAGCACCTTTTTTTAGAGATTTAAGGTCGCTGGTCGACTCGTGGAGGATGATTAGGATTCCAGGAGAAGGAGAGCGGTGTGTTTTCACAGTAATCTGCAACATAGAAGGAACATTATAGGTTTTCCAGATGCTTGTTCTCTCTTTCTCTGAGGAGCGTGTTCTTTCTTGCTCCTTCGCCTCTTTGAACCAGATCTGGCTCAGGAAAAAAAAAACACATTACCAGGTGAAAGGAAAGGAAGTAGGATTCTTTGGATTGTGTTAACCTTCGTGTCGTCCTCCCGGGTCAAATTGTCCCCGTTTTGACTGTTCCTTCTTTCCTCCCTTCCTTCCTTCCATCTGTCCTTCCTCCCTCACTCTTTCTCTCTTTCTTTCCTTCCTCTCTCTTTCCTCCCTTCCTTCTTTCCTTCCTCCATCCCCCTTTCTTCCTTCCAACTGTCCGTCCTTCCTCCCTCCCTCCTTCTTTCCTTCCCTCCTTCCTTCCTCCTTCTCTCTTTCTTTCCTTCCTCTCTCTTTCCTCCCTTCCTTCTTTCCTTCCTCCATCCCACTTTCTTCCTTCCAACTGTCCATCCTTCCTCCCTCCCTCCCTCCTTCTTTCCTTCCCTCCTTCCTTCCTCCATTCCTCCCTCCCTCCTTCTCTCTTTCGTTCCTCCCCCCTACCTTCCTCCCTTCCTTCTTTCCACTGTCCCTTCCTTCTTTCCTTTCCTTCCTCCCTTCCTTCTTTCCTGTCCTCCCTTCCTTCCCCCTTCCTTTCATTCCTTCCTTCCTCCTTCCTTTCCTCCTTTCCGTCCTTCTTCATCCCTCCCTTCCATCCTTCCTTCTTCCTCCCTTCCTTCCTCCTTTGCTTCCTTCTCCCTCCCTTCCATCCTTCCTTCTTCTTCCCTTCCTTCCTCCTTTGCTTCCATCTCCCTCCCTCCCTTCATCCTTCCTTCTTCCTCCCTTCCTTCCTTGACTCGAGGACAACAGGAGGGTTAACAGATCTCTCTCTCTCTCTCTCTCTCTCTCTCTCTCTCTTTCTCTCTCTCTCTTTCTCGGGTTTCCTCCCCTTTTTTTTTGCAACACATGTCCAGCGTGTGTGTCGACGTTGTTGCTGCTTAATGGTTTGAATTAACTCTGAAGATATACAGCAGCCTCTTCAGGCGGCACTCAGACTCTGAGTGATGTGGCCACTTAGGGATCTGCTGCAGGGGGCTTTTCATAGTTTAAATAACCATCTGACACATTGAATAGGATCTGTCTTTCATATATTACACCCTATTCTCACTGGGAGATGTATATAGATAGGGAAAATGGCTCCATGCTGAAAGCTACTAAGTATAGTTTGACATTTTAAATAGCTTGAGAGCCACACACAGACTGAGCCATTGTCCTTAAGGCTGTTATATTATTCTACAAACAGAAAACAGAGCCATTAGAGTAATTTTAAATATGATGTAATGACATAAAGATGAACACATGTTGGCTTTAAAAGCAGCGTTTTTTCTGCTTCTTCTGCTGTGGTTGAATGTTTTTAAGTGTGTTTCACCTCTGATGGCGTCTCTGTTGCAACTGTAAACAAGCCCAAAACTGATGTCACACACATCTCCACATCACTGTAATGAGGGGAAACCGTTAAAGGTCCGAAAAACAAGATTTTAAAGTCCCCAAATGACCTCACATTACCTCTACTTGGCCCAATCTCAAACCGGTCCCTACCGAAAGTTAATATAGTTAACGAAAACTTAGACTAAAACTTAAACTAACAGTGAAATAAAAATAAAAACTACAATGAACAATGCAAAACTAACTACAACTAAACTAAACTTTGTTTTACTATGTCATGTTCAGTTTGACTTCTTGAGATAACAGGGTGCTACCAGTAGGGGGCAGCAGAGCAGACATCGGCTGGCGCATAACGCACAAGAAGAAGAAGAAGAAGATGCTTGACGTGCAATTTATGATTTTATAGAAAGAAGAAGAATAAGAAGAAGTTTCAGGCCGAAAACGTCACAGCCCCATTATGGTAATATTTAGACTACGACTCCCTGCAGTAGATAAAAGTATAACTGTCGTGATGAAAATAAAAACTAATGAACATTTTTTTTAAACTATAATAGCCCTGGTTCTTACACACCACCACTTTAAATCAAGTAACACTCACAGTATGGATAATAGGTAGCCAAACTATGGGATGCCCCCTTGCTGCTCTACCGGGAACAAGGAAGCAGCCATCACCATGGCGACAGATGGATAATTACGCCAATGATTTAACCAATAAGCTGCATGTGTGTCACCATCTAAAAAACATAATTAAATCAACTTTAATTCTTTATAAATCTAATAAAATGAGAACCTCAAACTTGGTCATGGTCTAGCTAACTGTCAATAAAACCTGAACTTTTTAAGGATGTGTTGCTATGACAACAGCTCCAGATGAATCTTAAGCAAGCTTTCGAAGAACTACTTAGAATACTACAACTACTAATAATAATGATAATAATGATTATTGCAAAAAACAGACAGACACAGTGTTATTACAAAGATACACATATTCATAAATGTAAAAACAGAAACAATAATAATGCAATGATTAAAAAATATATATAATATAATAATATTGGGTTTTGTAGCAGCAGTATATGTTCATTTATAGATGAATAAAGTCCTTCAGGTGCAGACAGGAGAGGAAACTATTCAGAATTATATAAACTGTTAAATGCACTTTGGCTCTTTGCAGCCGGGAACATTGCCAAGCTGTGTTTTTTTTGTTTTTTTCCCAGCCTGAATGTGCAGAGTTTATAATAATCGTTCCTCCACCTGGTTCGTCTGACCTCGCTGCTTCAACTGCTGGCCGGCTTTTGTTGCTTTTTTTGTTTTTTTTATTCTCCGGCGGGATGATGCAAAGTGCAAGCAAGGCCAGTCTATTGACGACGCATCGGCGTGGGTGTTACACTGTACAATGACACTGATCAGCTCACTGTGCACCTCGATCTGCTGCTGTGTGTGTGTGTGTGTGTTTGTGTGTGTGTGTGTCCTTTTGTGTCTGCCTCTGCTTTGTGGATGATGCTGCTGAGCCAAAAAGAAATTGTTTAATGCTGCTGCTGCTTTGTGATCCATCCATCCATTCCACATTTTCACACCTTACCAGCCTTACTCAGCGATTTCCGGTGTTGGCCGTGGTTGCCGTGGCGATCGATAAGCGGCCTGTTCGCTGTGAGTTGGGGGGGGGGGGGGGGTGCAGTGTTTGGGTGTTCACGTGCCGGTGTTGCTGGTGGTTTAATAGATGGAGAGGTATCGATCCGGCGTTGACCCCAGTCGTCAATTTCTGGCCTCAATGTGTTTATCTGTGTGTGTGTGTGTGTGTGTGTGTGTGTGTGTGTCGGCCTGTGTGTGTGTGTGTGTGTGTGTGTGTGTGTAATACCACATTTCAACATGATACTTTCATTGATCGCTGTTGGGGAAATTGTAATCTCTCTTTCCCCTCTCGTCCACGGGGGGGGGGGGAAGCCAGAGGTCGGGGTCTTTACCTAACTCTGAGGCACTTCAGTAGAGTTGATGCTTATTGATTTTGAGGGTTTTAACTCTGAAACTCTGAAAAATACTCACACCTCAGGAGGTTTTAAAGTATTTTGGAGGTTGAAAGGTAGTCTTGCTATTTACCAGCAAGTCCTTTTATACCTGAATCTATCTGCCAATATTATATCAATACACAGACGCTAAGTATCGATCTAAGTTTTTGGTACTAGAATAATTAAATCAATTGCTTTTTCAGTCCACTAGATGGCTCTAGACTAGTTTGTTTTCTAGTGAGGTCAGCAGAGGTGACGGTCAGCGTGCAGGAGGAAGTTTTCCTTTGGGGACATAATTTGCAGGTGAAAAAGGGTGATGAATTGCAATATATCGCAGCATATCGCAATATATTTAAAATCGCAATAATATCGTATCGTGATAATATCGTATCGTGGAACCTCTTGTGTTTCCCACCTCACTTCCAATCCAACTTAATTTGTTTAAAGCAACCACAGTGGACCAAAGTGCTGTACAGAAGAGTAAATAAAAGACATAACAGCTCACACGAGGAATGAAATACATATAAAATACAAATAAAATAAATTAAAGGACATAAAACATGATTAAAAATATCAGCCATCCAATAAAAACAGTCAAATCAAATAAATAATCCTCTACACTTGAAGCGTAGTGGGTGATAGAAATGATAGAAAACCAACCCTGTCGATTCGTAGGGAAACACAAAAATGAAACTATATATGTATAAGTGAGTACCTGAGTACTTATTAAGACCACATTTGGGTTTTCTGTGCTCTTGAGGAGGAACCACAACCAACCACAAATGTAATTAAAGGGTTTCACTGTCAAATTCGTTTCCCTGTTGGGGCTTTTGAGACGATACATTTAAAGCCTATTACAAGCTGCCAGGTTTGAAAGATGCGAGCATTTATCAGGCATGGAGAGTCTGAGATAGGAAATGTAGGATGCAACTGTTCAGATAATGGATTAATCAATAATTCATGCCAAAATATAACCAAATATCACCTCTGAAATATGAAGTTTTGCCTCTTATCTGTCTTTATGTTGTTGTTAAGTGGATATTTTTGGGTTGTGGACTCCTCTTGGAGCAAAATAATCAATTAGAAGTGACATTTTCTACACAATTAATAGAAAAACATATAAATTAATTGATCAAAATTGACGAAAACTGGATCCAAATTACAAATACAGGATGGACAAGTAGCTAGCTTGTATATTTTCTATACAATTAATAGAAATAGAATAGATGTTTATTGTCATTGCAAGTGTATAAATAAGGGGCAATATCTAGATTAATTGATGAAAATTGATTGAAACTGTTTTCTAATCTAAATACAGGCGTCGACAAGTAGTAAACGTGAACTTATTTGAACCGGGAATCACGAAGTATGACGTCGTTAAACTCCACGCAGCGAAGCTCAGGCTCACTCTGGTGGTTTATACCTCAGGGACGAGGAAAGTAGAGTATGTAACGCTGGTTAAGGGAGAGAGCGAGAGAGAGAGAGAGGGGGGGAGAGTCTCGCTCACAGCTTACATTTCTATCCCTTGTTTTTCTTTTTTCGGAGCAGTGTGCAGCAGGATTTCATTTGGACAAGATGAACAAATCTGTGTGGTTTCAATTAATGGGAGTAGGACGCTTCTCCTCTGATGCAGCACTGGTTTATTTTTAGCTTAGAGGCAGTTACCCTGGGTCTGTGAGTGTGTTTTTTACCTACACTTATCCCCCAGTTCTCCCCAGAGTCCAAACTTTTGACAGGTACTGTAGATACAGACGAGGGGAACGACTTAAAGGAAACACTGGTACAAGTCTTAATGTTTGACTCCTACAGTGAAGAGATCTGTGAAGCTGTAGGTGGCATTTTGTTGGCATGGTTTGAGTCTACTTGTCCACTTTAGTGCAGAGGTTTCAGAGGTTTGATCTCAAGTAAAAGCATTGCATAATAACCTACAAATAATATATAATATACATGCATTTATAATAACTTTACTATTATAATAAACCATCTATTCACAAAACATATGAACAGCCTGAGATATATTAAGAAAAATTAGTGCAGGTTCTACATTATTATATTATATTTTGCACAGAATATTATATTTTAGACCATATTTTAAAGTTTTTATGGGTATGGGTGAGATGTGTTTGGGCTCGTGTATTAGTGTTATGAGTATATATTTTATATCTTATCTTCTATTTTTTATATGAGTAACACTTGGGCCGGGCTTGGTACCAATCCAAATACCTTTAACCCTTGTGTCGTCCTCCCGGGTCAAATTGACCCCGTCTGTTTTGACTGTTCCTTCTTTCCTCCCTTCCTTCCCCCCTCCTTCTCACTTTCTTTCCTTCCTCCCTCCTTCCTTCCTTCCCTTCCTTCCTTCCTCCCTCCCTCCTTCCTTCCTTCTGCCTCCCTTCCATCTTTCCTTCCTCCCTTCCTTCCTTCCATCTTTCCATCCTTCTTTCCTTTTTTCCTTCCTTCCGTCCTTTCTTCCTTCCTTCCATTCTTCCATCTTTCCTTCCTTCCTTCTTCCTTCTTCCTCCCTCCTTTCCTTATTTTTTCCTCCATTCCATCATTCCTTCCTTCCTTCCTTCCATCTTTCCTTCCTTCCTTCCATCCTTCCTTCCTTCCATCCTTCCATCTTTCCTTCCATCCTTCCATCTTTCCTTCCTTCCTTCCTTCCATCCTTCCATCTTTCCTTCCATCCTTCCATCCTTCCTTCCATTCTTCCATCTTTCCTTCCATCCTTCCATCTTTCCTTCCTTCCTTCAATCCTTCTTTCCTTGACTCGAGGACAACAGGAGGGTTAAAGTGATACCGACACCAACTAAGTACTTCATTAGATACCTATTACACATAGACACACTTTAGAGCGTTTAGGTGGCATCTTGGCTGCTGAACTCATAAGCACGCTAACTCAAATTCACCACGACTTCACCACCACAGACGGGTCGTAGCTGCTGTGGCAGTGGACCAATCACATGATGCGTTAAAGAGAAGAACGCTTGCTGTTGATTGGCTGTGAGCAAGTCCAGAGAAATAGTCATATTTTCTAGCTCTGGGTGCAAAAAGGATCAACTACTACTACTACTACTACTAATACTACTACTACTACTGTTACTACTGCTACTGTTGTGATTACTAAATAGTCATATTTTCTAGTTCTGGGTGCAAAAAGGATTGATTACAGGTATCGTTTTACGGGAGACATTTCGATACTACTTGGTATCGATTTATTTCAATCGACACCTTGAAAGGGTATCGAGTACCGATACCAAGCCCTAAGTAACATTTGTATTTTCTGGCATTGCAGCACCTTTTTCTACATTATGTTAAACCTCTTCCAGTACAGGAGGAAGGTCTGCTCTTTAGTTATGTGACTTTATTTTTGCTGTAATGTTCATATCATGACATTGCTGGAGGGGTTTATTTCAGGCCGTTGTGGGCAGATTTAGATAATCAACATGCAGGTCTGTTAAATAACAAAAGTTATGTAATGAAAAACTACACCTGCTAACAGTTTCTCATTTAATTTAGTAGCAGTTTACTACATATAGCGACAAGATGATGTAAAAGTATGTGCATTTCGATTGATAATTGTACCTGCATTGCTCATTTGTATCAATAATCTGCAGCATTGAGTCTGATAAAGTCTTTGAAATATACTGCTGGCATCAGGAGAATATTGTTTTGCAGCATTTGCATGTAGCACTTTTAATTCTTATCATAAAAGGTCAGAAATGCATGAATGTCTCTTTCCATTTTCCTTTAAATATGGTTTAAAACTGCAGAATGAACCAAACATCTGTCGTAGAACAAAGTCCAGATGTTTCTCCTGTAGCTTGTTGTTCCTGCAGTTTTTGGGTCTATAGAGGATTGTGTGTTTCTGTCCTTCCTGGTTGTTTCTTTGTCAGACTCCCTGCTCTGTTTTTTACCTTCCCAGCTTCAGACTGGGAGCAGCAGAGTAAACTGGGACACTGACAGATCACATCACCGCTTTTAATGTGACCTGTCTTTCCAGGCCTTCGTCCCCCAGTGTTCAGGGCTCTGCTGTCCACTAACCGCCACACCAGTAGACCCAGTTTGCTCCCTGTGTGTGTGTGTGTGTGTGTGTGTGTGTGTGTGTGTGTTTGAGGGAGAGAGAGTGTCAGGTCACATGGGTTTCTGCGCTGCCGGATGACTTGTTGCAATTGCGCTGAGGCCGACACATTTCATTGTGAGAGACGGGGTCGCAGAGGGGCACGAGGAGAGTTCTCACAACACACACAGACACACACACACACACACACACACACACACACACACACACACACACACACAGAGAGAGCGAAGGCCTGAATGCAGTACAGAAACATTGCGTTCATTCTGTGGCTGACCTGTTTACTAACCACGTTAGCCGAGCCGAGTCGAGTCGAGAGTAGAAAAGATCTGACAGCTGAAATTACTGGTAGCTGCTATTTAGTGCAGATGTCCGATGTGTTTAATACACATGAACCCTCACATGCTGTTCATATTCTGACTCATAATTAGTCTATACACCAACTCACATTCATAAATTCCTCCATCAGTCATTAATCTTATGGAAAAAAAGACATTCACAATCACTATAATATGGTCCAGGAGAATATTTTATAGAATATGAAGAATATAACATGTTTTAATGCTGTTTTGGGATTTTTTTCAATAAATACAGGTCGAATTTGTACATTTGCATATATAGAAATGTGTATCAGCTGCACAAAACAAAAAAAAAGATTCATTTTATTACCATGTTTGTATACTGTGGGTCACATTTAGGGAAAGTCCACCTAAAATAAATGTGTATGTGGTGTTTTTACAGCTCTCAGATCTAAAAAATTGGTCAAATTTGACTTTGAACAGTATGTAAGGGTTAATTAAAGGACCATGCCACTGTTTTTTGGTTTTTTTTTTCACCTACATCAAGGCATTGAGAATTTTAAGCATCATCGTAACGTTAGATTTGACTGAAAAAGTTCTGCTGCTGATTTGAGCTTTAAGCAGCATCAAGGATTTTTCTGAGATAACTAAACCCCCAAACCAACTGATTGCTACCTTCTTAATAAGTATTATTATGCAGGTTGTCCTAATTGTTTTATTATTATTATAATTTTGTTTTTTTGGGGGGCAATAAATAATGTGATTCACCAATCTGAATCTATTGCAACGAGCACCTTTAAGATTAGGGCTGCCACTAATGATTATTTCCCTAATTTATCAATGAATTGAATTGGAGTACAGGAGGTTACCATTAAACAGTGGGATCCTCAGCGGAGGCCTAAACCCAAAATCTATTAAGCATGCTCCAAAAAAGAAAAGAAAAGAAAAACATCTGCATTTTTCCATTGTGATGTGAGCATTGTCCTCCTTTACTGGGAAAGCTGAGGTGGAACATGCTTATTAACAAATTATTTGGACCATAAAATGTCAGAAAATAGAGAAAAATGTTTCCCACAGACTTAAGTGATGCTTTAAAATTGTTTATTTTATCCAACAAACCGTCCAAATACATTCAGTTTACTGTCATATACAACAAAGAAAAGCATCAAATCCTCAAATAATGTGAAGCTGGAACCAGCAAATATTTAATACTTTTGCTTAAAAAAAAGACTAAAATGATTAATTAAAATATTTACAGAGTAGTTTTCAGTCATTTGAATAATTAATTAATTTACTATTCATTAAAATGTCCCTAAAACGCAGCAAAGCCGCTCTCACCTGAGAATTTTGGGGGGGGTTTTTGGCTTCTGGCGCTTTCTCTTCCAAAAAGTTTGACTATCTGTGTGTGTGTGTGTGTGTGTGTGTGTGTGTTTTTCCATTGTGCCTTTAGCTCTTTTGTCTCGCATGTTTTATTCACCTTCCATCAAAGTGGCTGTTTCATAACACTTCATCTGCATTCACCCTCTGTTAGAAAAGGGAAGGTACTCTAAAGGCAAACACACACACACACACACACACACACACACACACACACACACACACACACACACACACACACAGGGTCACTTTAGGGGACATTACATAGACCACTACTGACCCAAAAATCTGCTTTTTCCCAATTAGAGACATGGATTTTTTCCCCAATTAACTGGTTCTTACTCTGAAATCTGTCCCCAAAAGTAGCCTGGACACACACACACACACACACACAAACACACACACACACACACACACACACACACACACACACTGAAGAAGACAAAGTGGAGATCTCTTGTACAACTTCATCTCCCAAAGTAAACTCAACTCCTCTCTTTCTTTTTCTCTCTTCTCTCTGTCCTGCTCCTCGGATCGCTTCATTATCCGGCCAAAAATGAAAATACTTCCAGCGAAAACCATGACAACCGCTCCTCAGAGCCCGCTCTTGCTGCTTCTCCCAAAAAAAAAGAGAGAAAGAGAGAGAAAGAGAGAGAGAGATCAACAAGCATAAAATCTCTTCTCTCTTTCTCGCTGCTTTGCATAATTTGTTTTTTAAAGGAGGATTATAGTGAGAGAGAGAGAGAGAGAGAGAGAGAGAGAGGGGAGAGAGAGAGAGGGAGAGAGAGAGAGAGAGAGGGGAGAGAGAGAGAGGGAGAGAGAGAGAGAGAGAGAGAGAGAGAGAGGGGAGAGAGAGAGAGGGAGAGAGAGAGAGAGGGGGGAGGGAGAGAGAGAGAGAGAGAGGAGAAAAAAAAGAAGGGGTCGTAATTGTGATAATTTTCTACAATGGCTCCTTACCCGAGAGCATCAACAAGTACAGACATCAAAAGAAAGAGAGGATGGATGGATGGATGGAGGAGAGAAGGAGGAGAGAGAGAGAGGAGTTGAAGCTGCAACTATAGCTGAGAGCTTCTTCCACTCATTTTTTTTGGGCTTTAATTTCTTCATTTTCTTCTTTTATTTGTCGAGTTCGCTGAAGCCTTTTGTTAGCTGACACTTGGCGTTCGACCAAGCAGAGAGAAAGAAAGAAAGAAAGAAAGAAAGAAAGAAAGAGAAAGAGAGAGAGAGTAATCCTGACTCAGAATAAAACATTAGCTCTGTTTCACTGTGTTTGGCTCACTCTACTGTTTTCATAGCTGTGTGCTCGCTGTCAGTCAGGCCTCCGTTTATAACAATCCCTTTTTGTTATATTACACGCTGGCGGCTCTCAAGCTGTGTGATATTAAGTGTGTAGCGCTGTAGGACTGACGGAGGAGGACTCACCTGATCCTGACAAGTCATGTTAGACGAGACCTTAGAAATATATTTCCTTTGAGGCTTTTAGAAATATTAACGTTTGGGAGAAATACAGACATTAATACACATTATTCTCTCTTAATTAAGGGACTTGTAACTTAAATTGTACAATAAATAGAAATATTGTGACTTCATGAAAGATATTTTCTTATTTTGGAGGTTTAAGTCTTAATTAAATCATGTAAAATATCCAATTAATGACTAAAAAAAAAAAGCAAACTTTAAAACAAATTACATTATTTTACACTACACATCGATGAGGCTGTGTTTGGAGCTAAATGCTAACATTAGCATGCTAACACGCTAGTAAAATGTTGACACTGCAGCTGTGTTTCGAGCTGAACTCTTGTATCAATCAAGAAAGACAATTTTCACATTTTGGAGGTTATATTCTTTATTTCCCTTAATCAAATCTTGTAACACAAACATTTAGCAAACAAGGATCCTTAAAATAAATCTCATATTACACTAGTACATGTATGAGGCTGTGTTTGGAGCTAAATGCTAACATTAACACGCTAGTATGCTCACAGTTTCAATGCTAACAAACTATTAAATGCTTATCTTGTTAGCACTGTGGCTGTGTTTTGAGCTAAATGGTAGCATTAGCACGCTAACACACTGGTATAATGAAGATAAAGATACTTTTATTGATCCCACAGTGGGGAAAATTAATCGTTACAGCAGCTCAAACAGATAGGGGATATGACAAACAAAAAAAATGTTGACCTTGTTTAAACTGTGGCTGTTTTTTGAGCTGGATTCTAACATTAGCATGCTAACATGCTGGTTAAGTGTTACATGGTAATTTACCTTGTTAGCACTGCGACTGTGTTTTTAGTTAAATGCTAACGTTAAGAAGTATGCTCGCAGTTTCAATGCTAACACGCTGGTTTAATATTGATCGTGGTCATTTAGCTTGTTAGCACTGCTAATTAGCATTGAACAAAGTGATATACCAACATTACCTTTAACAGTTTTACTTCACTTTTAACAATCTTATGCTAAACAAGTTATTTTCAAAGAGAACGACCAAATGAACCAGCACAGTAATGTTATATTGTTTGAAACTGATAATTTGGGATAATTCACAAGTACGATCATATATATAAATCATATTTTACAGCCATCCTTGCACTTATTTGAGGCTGTAGTATGAGCTAAATGCTAACGTGCTAGTCTAATGTTATAGTGATAGTAGACAGTGCCATTCCTACAGCTGAAAATTAAATAATCTGTCTTTTATTTCATCTAACCCAAAACCTTTTATATAGCTTTATAACTGTAATAGCTGCACAATTGATATTGAAACACTTTCTTTTCATGCTGTTTAATTACTAAGTGTGTTGTCGTGGAAACTAGCACACACGAACCAACCAAACTAATGAGAGATTTGTTCAGAAATAACAGATTACTTCGAAAGCTGTTATGTAAAACAATACCCCCCCCCCCCCCCCCCTTAATCTACAGTCGGTGTCACAGCACATAAAACCCTCTTATTAAGCTTTGTGCTGCTGCTTTTCATTCATTAATATGAACAATTGACCTATTAACTCCCCACTAATCACACCTTCTTCTTCTTCTTCTTCTTCTTCTTCTTCTTCTTCTTCTTCCAGTGTTATTCTTAGCATGCAGACGCTTCACCTCTTCATTCACACATGAGCTGCATTGCCTGTGTGACTTCTCAGTGAATATTCAGCAAAAAAAAGAAGCATATAATTATATTCCACACAATGTAAAACGACTCTTTAAAGCAACAGTAGTGAATATGTAGTGTTATTATCTGTATGTGAGCCTTGTTGCACTGATACACAGAGCACGCATCTGCAACATAATACTCTCTAAAATAATTAGATCTCATGTGGGCCGGACCATTAAAAAGATGGAAGGAAGGAAGGAAGGAAGGAAGGAAGGAAGGAAGGAAGGAAGGGAGGAAAGAAGGAAGGAAGGGAGGACGGAAGAAATTAACAAAGGAAAAAAAGACAGGAAGGGCAGAGGGAAGGAAGGAAGGAAAAGAAGACAGGAAGGAAAGATGGAAGAAAGGGAGGGAGGAAGGAAGGAAGAAAGGGAGGAAGGACAGATGGAAGAAAGGAAAGAAGGAAGGAAGGAAAGATGGAAGGGAGGAAGGACAGACGAACGGAAGGAAGGAAGGAAGGAAAGAAACAAGGGAGGAAGGACGGAAGAAATGAACAAAGGAAAAGAAGACAGGAAGGGCAGAGGGAAGGAAGGAAGGAAAAGAAGACAGGAAAGAGAGATGGAAGAAAGGGAAGAAGGAAGGAAGGAAAGATGGAAGGAAGGAACGACAGGCAAATGGAAGGAAGGAAAAAAGGAAAATAAGACAAGAAGTGAGGAAGGAAGGAAGGAAGGAAGGAAAAGAAGACAGGAAGGAAAGATGGAAGAAAGGGAGGGAGGAAGAAAGGGAGGAAGGACAGATGGAAGAAAGGAAAGAAGGAAGGAAGGAAAGATGGAAAGAAGGAAGGAAAAAATGAAGAAAGGAAAAGAAGACAAGAAGGAAGGAAGGAAAGATGGAAGGAAGGACAGACAAACCAAAGAAAGGAAAAGAAGACAGGAAAGAGATGGAAGAAAGGGAGGGAGGAAGAAAGTAAGAAAGGGAGGAACGAAAAGAAGACAGGAAGGAAAGTGGGCATATTTGACATCCCTGCTATAAAATGCAGAGTTTGATCATGAAAAGTCAGATTTTTATTTGCATATCATTTCATGTATTGTGCAATAAGCTTCACATCACCTCCCTGTAATAAACACTCAATACTTGCTTATAGCTTTTGTCACATCAGCTTTCATGCTAATTTTTTTTTAATGTCGCATTACAGGCACTGCAGCTCGCTCCGTCGTCACGCAGCATATCTCCTGATTATATCGTCATAAAGAATCGGGGCTTGTCATTTCCATTAGTTACTGTAGGAAGCTTAATTAGCTGTGATTATGCAGGTTCCCTCCTATGGAGCAGGAGGAGGAGGAGGAGGAATAGGAGGGGCGGGTTGCTAACCTTCCTCAGAGCAGACTGAGACAGACTTAGTGTGGTGTCGCACAGCAGGAGGGTTGTGTGTGTGTGTCTGTGATTGTGTGTATGTGTGTGTGTCTGTGATTGTGTGTGTGTGTGTGTGTGTGTGTGTGCTTAAGCCGAGCAGACGGAGAAGTAATAGCATTAGCTGGTGTTGCTGACAGCCTGAAAGAATGATGAATTTGATTGAAGACAGTAATAAATACCATCTTCTTGTTTATCTCACACAGACGCATATAAATATATATAAATATATATAAATGTATAAAGATCATTGATGTTTTTGTGTCCATGTGGTTTAAATTTAAAAAGGTTAAAATGTGTAAATAAACGTATGAATAACTTGCACACATTCTTTTTTTTGTGGACTCAGCATCAAATTTCTGCTTTTAATCCATTTTGAGAGAATATATTAGAGGATTATGGCAAAAATGTCTAAGTGGTGTAACCATAAAAACTCTGTACCAAATAATTCAACTTGCTTAAAAACACTAAATTTTCAATAAAACACCATATCAACTAGTTTGGCATGATCTTACATTATAACTTTTATATTAAATAAAGCTAATGGAATACAATTGTTCTAAATATTACATTTACTCTGGGGAATCATGGAGATCAGGAAACATTTCAGTGTCCAATTGGTGTAACCAGTATGTTTTCATAACATTAGATGATTATATACAGCAAAATAAATGTGAACTAAAATGTAGAATAAATATAATTCATTTTTGCAATGCAACACTATGTTCTTGTAATAAATTTGACATCATTTGTCAAACCTTATTTAGAATAAACTTCTTGTTTTTAGGAAATATCTTGACAAAATACTGTAAAATTTTTATGTAGAAATGCTCCAAAAATGTTTCTTTTCATTTGATGTTTTTTAAATGAAGTAATTTTTAGTATAAGTCCACTTAAATCCACTGTAGGTGGATAATTTATGTAATATTTATCATTCTTTTGTGGTTACACCATTTGACATTTTCTTACTTTTGTCTAAAAAATGGTGCAAATGTCATTTCTAATGATATAAAACCAACAAAAATACTAAATGTACATTTTAACAAACCTGATGCTGCTTTTAAAACTATTTTTTAACATATTTTTGAATTGCTCATCTTGGCAAACCATATTTGTCACTGACTCATAAACATAATGCACATAAAAAGTCAGAAATTAGCTACTTTTCTACTTAATTATATCCCCAAAATACATCAAATACACTAAAAGTAGAGGCATGCAGAGTCTGTCTGTTAGCTCCCCGGGGAGATGTTTGATCCTTCAACCCTCTTACAAAGAGGCTCCAGTCAGTCACGGATCAGTCGGATCAAGTCTCATCTGATTACAAATGTAGTTATACGCACAAGACATGAAGACGTGAGGAGGAGGAGGAGGAGGATGAGGAAGAGGAGGAGCTGATAATTGTAGTATCAGACGTAGAGGTAGAAGTGTGACCAAGAGGTGTTTAAAGGTTCATATAAAACCTTTTTAGGGGACGATATAAAGAAATGAGCCATTAGTTTATGTTAGAACATTAAAATCACCAATTTAGGAGCAACAGCAGTGATGTTACAGTGAGCTCAGTTAAGCCTTTACATACTGTTCATATTCTCACCCCTCATAATTAGTCTCTATGCCAAACTGAGAGAGTATTTAGTTAAAATAAATGTGTTTTCGGGTGTTTTTACCTCTTTAAAATGTAAAAACGGATTAAATTTGACCTCAACAGTACGTAAGGTTTAACACTTGACTGAATGATGGCGGGGTTTTTTTATAATGCTGCAGCTTAAACGCTCCTGTGTTAAATATAATTTATAATATAATAATAAATCCTCTGCAGACCTGATTCTAATTTCAACTTTCTACTTTTAGTTCTTACTTTGATGTCCATCCTTCCTTCCTTCCTTCCTTATTATTCTCCTCCTCCTTCCTCCTTCCCCTCCGTCTCCTTCACTCACATTTCTCTTTCATTACTATTTTCGGCGTCACGTCAAGTTCCACTTTTTGAGCAGCGGATGCAGCAGATTCCTCAGCGCGTTGCCATGGAGACGCTCCCATGGCTCCACGACACACTTCTTCTTTTTCACATTTTTTCTTCTCTTCTCGCTGTCATCTTGTTAATTTCTGCAGCCGCTTTGTGTCGTCTGGTCCCAGAATGACTTAAAAAGCCTAAAATTAGACTAAACTTCTCTCTCAGAGGCTTTAAATATTGTAGTTGCTTTGCACACTTTTTATAATCTTATAAGCAGTGTTGAGGAGAAACTAGTTAGTAATTTAACGACAAAATAAATGTAAATGTAATCTGTTACAGTTACTGATGAAAATGTTGATTATTACAAAGGAGGTTAAATCTGAAGTCAAACCTTTAAGATTTTGCTCAGGAGGGTTTTTTAAATTCTTTAAAATCAATATTTTTTATATATTTAGTAAATAAATCATGACGTGGGCTTATTAGGAGCACACATGGGATTAAATGGAGTCACAGTACCAATTAAACCCACTTTATTCATCAAATATCTTTATTTTATATTCCAAAATCTACATGAACTAATGAATACATTTTCAAATGAGAGATAAATGTTGCTTTATAAGAAATGATCTCCCTTATAAATCATGTCTGTATCCATGAAAAACAGCTGCACTTAGATTCTGGTGCTTAATGGGAACATTTACCCTAACAGCTGATCTTAGATCTAAGGAAGGAAGGAAGGAAGGAAGGAAAGAAAGAAGAAAGAATGGATAGAAGGGAGGGAGGGAGGAAGGAAAATAGGAAGGAAGGAAGGAAAGGAGGAAGGAAGGAAGGGAGGGAGGAAGGAAGGTAAGAAAAGAAGAAAGGAGGAAGGAAGAGAGAGAGAGAGGGAAGAAGGAAGGAAGTATACATTTTGTTTGTTTGCTTTCCAATAAATGTTGACTTTACATTAATTGTACCTGACATGAGAAAACAATTCAAGTCAACCCAGTGAAACATCACATGTAGTCACTCCAGGGAACTGCTCAGGGGTGTTTTTACCTCTTTCACCCTCAATAAATTAACTCAGGGATCAAATTACCAGACGTCATCTGGTGAACGGTCTGATCTGATGTGAGGTGTCGGCAATAAAAATGAGTATGTGGCGCGACAGTTTGTCACTTCAGTGCGTGTAGCGTGTGTCAAAGTGGATGACGTCTCATTCTGCTTGTGAAATGCCTCACGAGGTCCGAGAGGGAAGAGACATGTCAGACGGGTTTTTTTTGTCTTCTGTTTATTTGGTTTGTCGCTATAGTGTCTTTGAATCAGGAGTGTAGCACACCAGGATGATGTCACTTGGCCCCTGCGGTTGACCTGAATGGGCTTGTGTGAAGTGAATAAGTGCCTTTGAGTCAAAATGTAGTCTCTGACTCTCCGTCGGGGCCTAAGGGAATTAGTGCGGTAGTTTTAGGGTCAGGGGAAAAAGGAGTGGAAAAGCATGTGAGAGCACAAGATCGAGTGTTGCGGCTTGGGTAGCTTCACATATCGGATCAAATTAAAAGAATCTAATAAAAGATTGATAAAATCAGACTGAACGTAAGATAAGATGTTAAAATAAATGAAATGAAATACTACTATACAGTAAACAATCTCTGTGTAAATAAGTCTTATAATATATAAATGTGCAATATGCAGAAGTTCCTGAGACTATATACATCTGTGCAATGTTCATGGGATTTACATAGTAAGGTGCATAAAACCAGAATTAAGTTCAAGGGGGGGGGGTCTGTAAATTATTACACAAAAAATGGGCATTTTATTCTTTTTAATAAAATGAACACTCTCAAAAGTGTAAAAACAGCCAAGAGAGATTGGAGAACAATGAACTCTCCACTATGTCTCCAGAAAGTGAACTAAGTAAGCGTGTGTGTGTTTGTGTGTGTGTGTGTGAGGCTACTTAATGGGACAAATTTCAGACTTGACCAGTTAATTCAGGACGGCTTTTTCCAACTGGGGACAAAAGCTGTGTCCCTAATTGGTAAAACACTGATTTTCTCCAGGTAATCAATGTAAATCTATGTAATGTCCCCAAAAGTCACCTAGGACAATGTGTGTGTGCATGTGTGTGTGTTAGAGTTTCCAGACTCTTGATAAGCCACCAGCAGCTGGTAGCAGCATCCCAGATTCTGACTGACAGAATATCTGAAGGTAAAAACCAGAAGACATTTATTTGTAATCATCCAGAACAATGGAAGCAAGAAAACCAACCCTAAGACACAACAAGGTAACTCCCATGACCGTCAAAGAACAGGGAGACAACGTGGACCACAAGCAGGCATCCACCACTATGGAAAAGCCTCAAACAACCACTCTAAAAATGGAGGTAAAGCCAGTGGCAGGTAAGGCCGTGGCGCCTGGACACGTAGTACCACCCGTCAACGAAAAGGGAGACTACATGGACCAGAAAGACTTTCTGGAGACTGAACGTAGTGTAACACCGGTGACAGATCTGGAGTCTGCCGAAGAATCTGCCTCTGGTGAATCTGACACCAGGGCAGAAAGCAGTGACTCGCTCCACAACTACGTCACCGTGCTCATGGTGAGAGTGTTGACTAAATGTCACACTCTGAAGGGGCGCCACCAGAAAGAGTGGATCAAACACACCCAGAGACTGGTGCAGCAGACGTTAGAGGGACTTGCTGTATCTGAAGGCTTCTGCCCAAATATTAAAACCACCAAGAGACTCTCCAAGGCCATCATCGAAGAGTTGACGGGGAAGTTTGGTGGGAGGCGCACGCTGGAGCTCCTGATTTTAGCAGAGGATTCAGTTGTGGACGCAGCCATCGTCAAGTCGGTGCAGGACGGTATGAAAGACCTCCATAATGGGCTCTCAAAGAAAAGCCAACCTTTATGGAGAGAGGTTCTGATGGTGGTCGGCGTGATCGTAGGATGTCTGGCGTCCATCGTCCTGATGCTACTCGTCCCCTAAAACACAATGTACATGTGTGGGTTTCCCCCGAGAACTTCGGTTTCTTCCGACAATAAAAATGTGTAAATATATTCTTAATGTCTAAAGCAGGTCTTCTTAAATTACATAATAATGGCCAATAACGTAATAACAGCTAAATTATGTAATAATCTTGCCCATTTTGAATGTAATAAAGCCGATAACCTAATAACTTTTTGCCAATAACATAATAAATGATTAGGTTATTTTACTAAGAGAGAAATAATACAAGCATAACTTTTATTCAACCTAAAATATGGTCATGAAAACAATTTCAATTGGAATTTAAGCATATATTTGAAACAACCAAGTTTGACTGGAGAATGATGAACAAACGTGTGTGTTTGTGTGTGTGTGTGTGTGTGTGTGTGTTTGTGAGTGAAGCAATTTTTTGGGGACAAATTAAAAACTTGACAAGTTAATTCAAGACAGCTTTTCCAATTGGGGACAAAAGCTGTGTCCCTGTGATGTCATGCATTCCGATGATGTCATGCGTTCCGATGATGTCACAGAGGCATTCCAGAATCTTGATAAGCCACCAGATTCTGACTGACTGAATATCTGAAGGTAAAAACCAGAAGACATTTATTTTGTAATCATCAGAACAATGGAAGCAAGAAAACTAACCCTAAGACACAACAAGGTAACTCCCATGACCGTCAAAGAACAGGGAGACCATGTGGACCACAAGCAGGCATCCACCACTATGGAAGAGCCTCAAACAACCACTCTAAAATTGGAGGTAAAGCCAGTGGCAGGTAAAGCTGTGGCATCTGGACACGTAGTACCACCTGTGAACGAAAAGGGAGACTACATGGACCAGAAAGACTTTCTGGAGACTGAACGTAGTGTAACACCGGTGACAGATCTGGAGTCTACAGATGAATCTGCCTCTGGTGAATCTGAAGCCAGGGCAGAAAGCAGTGACTCGCTCCACAACTACGTCACCGTGCTCATGGTGAGAGTGTTGACTAAATGTCACACTCTGAAGGGTCGCCACCAGAAAGAGTGGATCAAACACACCCAAAGACTGGTGCAGCAGACGTTAGAGGGACTGGCTGTATCTGAAGGCTTCTGCCCAAAGATAAAGACCACCAAGAGACTCTCCAAGGCCATCATCGAAGAGCTGACAGGGAAGTTTGGTGGGAGGCGCACGCTGGAGCTCCTGATGTTGGCAGAGGATTCAGTTGTGGACGCAGCAATCGTCAAGTTGGTGCAGGACTGTATCAAAGAACTCCATAATGGGCCCTCAAAAAAAACCCAGCCTTTATGGAAAGAGGTTCTGCTAGTGGTCGGCGTGATCGTAGGATGTCTGGCGTCCATCGTCCTGATGCTACTAGTCCCCTAAAACACAATGTACATGTGTGGGTTTCCCCCGAGAACTTCGGTTTCTTCCCACAATAAAAATGTGTAAATATATTTTTAATGTCTAAAACAGGTATTCTTAAATCAGAGCTATAAGAAGTGTTTGGTTTGGCCTCACACGCCCTCACACACAATAAATACATTTATGATACAAAAGTAGAAATATCAGTGTGCTTTAATGTCATTATAAGGGTTAGGGTTAGGGTAATGTAATAAAGCCAATAACGTAATAACTTTTCGCCAATAATGTAATAAGTTATTACGTTATTGGCTAGGTAAAAAATAAAATAAAAAACCCGTAATAACTGGAGCCAAAGACGTAATAACGAATGAAAACATAATAATGGCCAATAACGTAATAACAGCTAAATTATGTAATAATTTTGCCCATTTTGAATGTTATAAAGCCGATAACCTAATAACTTGCCAATAGTGTAATTACATTTCGGAACCAATAACATAATAACTTTTTGCCAATAACATAATAAATTATTAAGTTATTTTACTAAGAGAGAAATAATAAAAGCATAACTTTTATTCAACCTAAAATATGGTCATGAAAACTATTTCAATTGGAATTTAAGGATATATTTGAAACAACCAAGTTTGACTGGAGAATGATGAACTAACGTGTGTGTGTGTGTGTGTGTGTGTGTGTGAGTGAAGCAATTTTTTGGGGACAAATTACAAACTTGACAAGTTAATTCAAGAAAGCTTTTCCTATTGGGGACAAAAGCTGTGTCCCTATGATGTCATGCATTCCGATGATGTCATGCGTTCCGATGATGTCACAGAGGGATTCCAGAATCTTGATAAGCCACCAGCAGCTGGTAGCAGCATCCCAGATTCTGACTGACTGAATATCTTAAAGTAAAAACCAGAAGACATTTATTTTGTAATCGTCCAGAACAATGGAAGCACGCAAACTAATTTCAAGAAACAACAAGGTAACTCCCATGACCGCCAAAGAACGGGGAGACCACGTGGACCAAAAACAGGCGTCCACCACTATGGAAAAGCCTCAATCAAACTCTCTAAAAGTGGAGCTAAAGCCAGTGGCAGTTAAAGCCGTGGCGTCTGGACACGTAGTACCACCCATGAACGAAAAGGGAGACTACATGGACCAGAAAGACTTTCTGGAGTCTGAACGCAGTGTAACACCGGTGACAGATCTGGAGTCTGCTGAAGAATCTGCCTCTGGTGAATCTGAAGCCAGTGCAGAAAGCAGGGACCTGCTCCACAACTATGTCACTGTGCTCGTGGTGAGAGTGTTGACTAAATGTCATACTCTGAAGGGGCGCCACCAGAAAGAGTGGATTAAACACACCCAGAGACTGGTGCAGCAGACGTTAGAGGGACTGGCTGTATCTGAAGGCTTCTGCCCAAATATTAAAACCACCAAGAGACTCTCCAAGGCCATCATTGAAGAGTTGACGGGGAAGTTTGGTGGGAGGCGCACGCTGGAGCTCCTGATTTTAGCAGAAGATTCAGTTGTGGACGCAGCCATCGTCAAGTTGGTGCAGGACTGTATCAAAGACCTCCATAACGGGCCCTCAAAAAAACCCCAGCCTTTATGGAAAGAGGTTCTGCTGGTGGTCGGTGTGATCGTAGGATGTCTGGCGTCCATCGTTCTGATGCTACTCGTCCCCTAAAACACCCTGTACAGTAGTGGGTTTCCCCCGAGAACTTCGGTTTCTTCCCACAATAAAAATGTGTAAATATATTCTTAATGTCTAAAGCAGGTCTTCTTAAATAAGAGCTATAAGAAGTGTTTGGTTTGGCCTCACACCCACACACACACAATAAATACATTTATGATACAAAAAAGTATAAATATCAGTGTGCTTTAATGTCATTATAAGGGTTAGGCTTAGGGTAATGTAATAAAGCCAATAACATAATATCTTTTCGCAAGTTATTATGTTATTGGCTAGGTAAAAAAATAAACACAATAAAAAACCCGTAATAACTGGAGCCAAAGACGTAATAACAACTGAAAACATAATAATGGCCAATAACGTATAAACGGCTAAATTATGTAATCATTTTGCCCATTTTGAATGTAATAAAGCCGATAACCTAAAAACTTGCCAATAACATAATCAATTATTACGTTATTTTACTAAGAGAAAAATAATACAAGCATAACTTTTATTCAACCTAAAATATGGTCATGAAAACAATTTCTATTGGAATTTAAGCATATATTTGAAACAACCAAGTTTGACTGGAGAATGATGAACAAACGTGTGTGTGTGTGTGTGTGTGTGTGTGTGTGTGTGTGTGTGTGTGTGTGTGAAGCAATTTTTTGGGTAGAAATTGCAAACTTGACAAGTTAATTCAAGACAGCTTTTCCAATTGGGGACAAAAGCTGTGTCCCTGGGATGTCATGCGTTCCGATGATTGCATTGCATCTTTATATTCTTAATGTCTGAAGTAAGAAAATATACATAACTTCCTTATACTACAAGTGAGCAACATTAGCCTGCATTTCTTTTACTGTGTATTAGCTAGCTAACGTAATTAACATTGGTTACAAGGCTGCTTTCTTTCATAATTAAAAAAATTGAATGTGTGGCTTTATTGATTACTTTGCCTTAGCTGTCCTACTGTACATTTTTAGATAACGTTATAGCTGGCTAACCGTTAGCTTAGTATTGAATCTGCCCACTGCACTGATTTCAGTTGCCTGGAAACAGAGTTCATGATTCTGTAACAGTTAGCAGGCAAAGCTAGTTGGCTAACGTATAAATATACATGTGGTTTGACACTGTGAAAGTAAAGGGGACATTGTGCTTTTACGGATCGTGTGTAGTTTAATGTTAACAGTTAACGGGAGTCACAGTCGTTTTGCTCCTTATTAAACTGTTATCTGTTGCTGTAGAAAATCGGATACTGCTGTAGACAAGCCGTCCTTTTTCCTTTTGTTAGGTCTGTGGATTATCTTTAGTATAAGGTATGTGCTTGAGATCAAGTCAGTCTGTTTAGTTTGATGATTGCCAATGAATGCAACCTGTCACCATCAACCTGGTAACTAAACACTCACAAACAAAAAGAATGAAATAATGGGCCTAAAATACTACGTTATTCTCCTCACACCATGTGCAGAGGAGCAGTGAAGTGCAGCTCCATCTGTAACTAATTTACAGAAAACAGCCTTTATAATTTAACATGAAAACTTGCTGAGTCATTAGTAAACCGTTAACATAACACTGCTGTGAGTTGAGCTTCAGAAACACTTTAACTCAACAAGAAGAGTCTCAGTAAATCCAGGTAAGATAATGTTTTTTCTCTCTGACAACTTCCACTTGAGGAGGACCATTTCTGTCTGCTTTGGTACCTCACCGCTACACACTGGGGCGGAGTTCAACCTCCTTTCACCTCACAGACCTTCATAATAATATTCATCTGCCTATTAATTTAATGAACAGCAAATTAATGACTTTCAAACACCCAACAAATAGATGCATCCCTTTTTTCTACGTCTTTCTGAGTAAATAATACATTCTCATTATCCACTATGTTCACCAGCCGTTTGGGGTTTTGTCTCCAATAGTCTCCAAACTCAAAGAGAAAATATCCACTGGTAACAAAAGCAAAACGGACAGCTTGTCCACTCATCAAACCAACCTTTCTAGGTAGTTGGTACCATTTATACCTGGATCATTTCTACACCTCCCCCAAACTTTTCAGAGACCTCTACAGTGTCAACATCGGAGCATGTGGCACATATAGGGAGCCAAATACCTTGAAGCCAATGTTAGTTAGTTACATTAGCTAGTTAACACACAGTAAAAAATGCATGCTAACGTAACACACTTGTAGTATAAGAAATGAATGTATATTGTAGATTTATAAAATTATAGATTATTTTACAGATTGTTTACTGTATATAGTATTTTATTTTTCATCACTTCACCACTACAAGACTACTGCTGTGTTAGTTTTGAATTAAAGCCAATGTTAGTTAGTTACGTTAGCTAACACTTAGTTAAAAATGCAGGCTAACGTTAGATAAAAACCACTGACCTAATGCTTATCCATCATCCCAGGTAATACTTTTTACAGTGAAATGATTCAAAGACTACTTTTTAACCACAGTTTATTAATAATGTTGGTGAAGTATTCATGCTAACTTATCATTAGATCTGATCTGCGTGCGAGCCTCTAAGATAGAAGGATCCAGAAAGCTCCAGAAAAGAGGAGCAGGAAAAATAATGAACCAACTGCTGGGACAAAATAACCCAACTAGTTGTTAAGATATGAATTAACATCTACAACAACAAACCCAACAATGTGTTTACAGAAATAACCCAGCACTTTTTAAGAGTGAATAAGGTGCATAAAAAAACTGAATTAAGATCACAAAAATAGGCAGTTTATTCTTTAAAATAAAACTAAGACTCTCAAAGGTCCTTAAAACAGCCAAGTGAGACTGAAGAATGAATGAAAGTCTATGTAATGTCCCCAAAAGTGAACAAAGTAAGCATGTATGTGTGTGTTTGAGGCTACTTTCAGGGACAAATTTCAGACTTGACTAGTTCATTCAGGACAGCTTTTCCAATTGGGGGCAAAGCTGTGTCCCTAATTGGTAAAACACTGATTTTTGGGGGGGTCAGTGGTTGCAGTTATAGAACAAGTCTCTAAGAAATCAATGTAAATCTATGTAATGTCCCCAAAAGTGACCTAGGACAACGTGTGTGTGACATCATGTATGTGGATGATGTCATGCGTTTCGATGATGTCATGCGTTTCGATGATGTCATGTGTGTCGATGATGTCATGCGTTCCAATGATGTCATGCGCTTTGATGTCACAAAGGCTTTCCAGAATCTTGATAAGCCACCAGCAGCAGCTAGTAGCAGCATCCCAGATTCTGACTGACTGAATATCTGAAGGTAAAAACCAGAAGACATTTATTTCGTAAGCACCCAGAACAATGGAAGCAAGAAAACTAACTTCAAGAAACAACAAGGTTACTCCCATGACCGTCAAAGAACGGGGAGACCAGGTGGACCAGAAACAGTCTGGACATGTAGCAACTCTCATAAAAGAACAGGGAGACTACGTGGACCAGAAAGATTTAATTGTGGAGTCTGTACATAGTGTAAAACCGGTGACAGATCTGGAGTCTGCCGAAGAATCTGCCTCTGGTGAATCTGACGCCAGGGCAGAAAACAGGGACCTGCTCCACAATTACGTCACCGTGCTCGTGGTGAGAGTGTTGACTAAATGTCACACTCTGAAGGGGCGCCACCAGAAAGAGTGGATCAATCACACCAAGAGACTGGTGCAGCAGACGTTGGAGGGACTGGCTGAATCTGAAGGCTTCTGCCCAAAGATAAAGACCACCAAGAGACTCTCCAAGGCCATCATCGAAGAGCTGACGGGGAAGTTTGGTGGGAGGCGCACGCTGGAGCTCCTGATTCTAGCAGAGGATTCAGTTGTGGATGAAGCCATCGTCAAATCGGTGCAGGACGGTATGAAAGACCTCCATAATGGGCCCTCAAAGAAAAGCCAGCCTTTATGGAGAGAGGTTCTGCAGGTGGTCGGCGTGATCGTAGGATGTCTGGCGTCCATCGTTCTGATGCTACTCGTCCCCTAAAACACCCTGTACAGATGTGGGTTTCCCCCGAGAACTTCGGTTTCTTCCCACAATAAAAATGTGTAAATATATTCTTAATGTCTGAAGCAGGTCTTCTTAACCCTTACATACTGTACTGTTCAGGTCAGGTTTTCCTAAGTCTCAAAATGCACAAAAATTAGAATATTTTTAAATGTTATATTTTTGTATAGGTGCTACAAATGTTTGTCCATTGAGGATGTTCTGAGTCAAATTTGCCCCGTATCTATTCACATGCGTTTTAGTTAAATGAATAGTTAATAGTTTTAATAAGATAGTAGTTATAAGGGATTTCAGGGAAGTTCTTGTCATTTTCAGTTTACATAAAATAACATTAAATCATTACTGCTATGTTATATTTTCATGTCTTAGGTAAAATAGGACATGATATTGTGTGATAGGAGATGTTTAGTGGTGTAAAAGCAGAAAAATACAATCTCTCTGCTCTCTGAAACATGAATCAAGGTTTAATCACATTTATTGATCAGTCAGATCCACTATTGATGCTTTCTGAGCACATCTGGGGTTCAACATTTGGTATAAAGACACTTTTTATGATGTCATTCTTAAATTAAAGCTATGAGAAGTGTTTAGTTTGGTCTCACACACACACACACACATTATTAATACATGTGTAATACATAGAAATATCAGTGTGCTTTAATGTCATTTAAAGCAGTTCACTTGGTAAGAATGTGTGCGTGTCAAAGAGAGGGGAGGATCCACATCACAAAAACCAGACAACCCCCCCCTTCATCTCACACGCAAACACAGAGAGAGAGAGAGAGAGAGAGACGGGGAAATACCCACACAGTGTTTGAGGAAGAGATATTCACTCCTTCCTGATTTATTAATGAAAGCAGGCAGAGACGGAGGGGAAGATCTAGAGCAAGGAGCGAGGAGGATATATGAGGGGAGGGGGGGGGGGGGTCAGACTGGTGAGACAAATGAGAGATGAAGCTATTGAGGCGGCGGCGGCTGGCTGAGGATGAGGATTGTGATGATTGAGTGTGTATGTATTATTAAACAGCCCGAGTGTGTTAGGTTATTTACAACAGCTGGAGGAAGGGGGTCGATACTGAATCACACACATGCACACACACATGCACACACACACACACATGCATGCACGCACCCTCAAGGAAGCTCAATCACACTTTTAACACAAGCCGGTGCAATCTGAGGTGGTTTACGTAATTGAATGTCAGGAGCTATTAGAGAGAGAGAGAGACGTAAAGAGGACAAACTAGTCACTTTTTATTAAAGTTGGCATGTGTGGTTGATCTGGACAAACAAATTAAGGAGCGCACACACTGACACACATTTTGTGCCTTTTAAGGTGTGTAAATTAGCTTCAAAGTTGATACCGTAGACAGGTGTTATCAGTTTTAATTACAAAATAAATTTTGATGATTACAAAGAAGATTTCATCTGAAGTCAGACCTTTAAGATTTGACTTCATTCCTCATTTTTTAATATTTAACATGTAACTGAATACATATATTGCTGTTTTTAATTCTTTGAAATCAATATTCTTTATTATATTTAGTAAATAAATCATGACGTGGGCTTATTAGGAGCACACATGGGCTTAAATGGAGTCACAGTACCAATTAAACCCACTTTATTCATCAAATATCTTTATTTTATATTCCAACATCTACATGAACTAATGAATACATTTTCAAATGAGAGATAAATGTTGCTTTATAAGAAATGATCTCCCTTATAAATCATGTCAGTATCCATGAAAAACAGCTGGATTTAGATTTTGGTGCTTAATGGGAACATTTACCCTAACAGCTGGACTTAGGTCTTAGGAAGGAAGGAAGGAAGGAAGGGTGGAAGGTAGGAAGGAAGGACAGAAGGAAGGAAGGACAGGAGGAAGGTAGCAAGTAAGGTAGGAAGGAAGGACAGAAAGAAGGTAGGAAGGAAGGAAGGACAGAAGGAAGGAAGGAATGAAGGACAGAAGGAAGGAAGGAAGGAAGGTAAGAAGAAAGGAAGGACGGAAGGAAGGAAGAACAGAAGGAAGGAAGGATGGTAAGAAGAAAGGAGGGAAGGAAGGAAGGACAGATGGAGGGAACATTTACCCTAACAGCTGAAAACATTGGTTAGAGTTTATGTTAGTTACATTACTTTGATGAAGTCATCGAAATAGTTACATTACTTATTACATTTTAAATAGAGTAACTAGTAATCTGTAACCTATTACATTTCTAAAGTAACCTTCCCAACCCTGATTATTAACATATCTTTTATTATTAAGATCCAGTGTCGAACACACACACACACACTTTGGCAGTCACTTCATGTGTTTTTGTTGTCTCTCTGCTTCGTTCCTGCCGTCCCCGGAAATATTAATTGTGCCAGCGATTATATTAGAAGCGTGGGAGAGAGTGTGAGACTGGCACGTTTCCAGAGCGCTGACCTGAGAACACGCACACACACACACACACACACACACACCATCCCACATGTGCGCTCTTTCACGTGCACACATCCCTCAACCCAAGAAGTCACACACATCCTTTTACTTCTGAAGCACGCAGACACACACACGTGCCGCATGCACCAACTTGCAGGCATGAGCACACACACACACATACACACACACACACACACTTGCACGCTTCCTCGCACAAAATCGAGGCCCAAAAATAACAAGCGTGTCCCACATAGGGAGTTCACTCCAAACTCAGAAGAGCCGAGCAGTTTCCTCTCACGTGTTTCGTCTCTTTCTGTCGGTAACTCTCACTCACTCTCATCCGACTCCTCTTCCTCTTTTTCATCTTTCTCTCTCTCTCTCTCTCTCTCTCTCTCTCACTCTCTCATTCTGTCCATCATGAGACTTTACCTCAAAGAGGGAACAGCTAAATAAATAACAGTGCAGTTACAGTTCATGTTGAGTCTATTCATCTTTTTATGTTTTGCAACCTGGTGACCAAAAAGTCGCATTTTTCAATCCCGCTGTTGCACATTTCAACCTAAAAATTGCACACTTAAACCCCAAAGTTGCACATTACACTAGGAATTTGTAGCGTATTAAAAGGTTTCCCAGTTAAACCATAAAAAGTAAACTCTTCAAATCAGAAGTTATGCATTTCAACCCCAAAAAATGCACACTTTGTTCCAAAAACTGCTATATTTAACCTATAAGTTGCACATTTCAACCTAAAAAATTACACATTACACTAAATTTTTGTAGTGTATCAAAGAATTTCCCATTTTATCCGTAAGAATTGCATACTTCAAATCAGAGGTTGGGCATTTTAACCTAAAATAAATGCACATTCAAACCCAAAAGTCCCCCCCCCCCCATCAAAAGGTTGCTGCACACCTTATCCACAAAATTGCACACTTAAAATCAACAGTTGCACATTTCAACCTTAAAAAAATATTTTATTGACATTTCTTGGAACATTTTTAACGTCCAGCTCTTGCGTGCATTGGTCTCAATCAACAGCATTTTTTAAAGCCGGTTATTAAATAGTCGTGAGATGTGAGTCCTTTGGTGAAGATTTGGCTTCACTGTGTTAAATGCATAAAACTTGTAAAACAATCTGCTTGATGTTGGACTCTGATTATCAGCCTGGTCTTAAATAAAGCATTTAAGCTTTTATTTTGTAGAGTTTGGGTTCTGATAAAAGTGTCTCACAGGCTCATAAAACTAAAACAATGAGATGAAAGAAACTAAAAAGCTTTTAATCATTCTGTTAATAACGAGCGATCCTTTTTTATACCAAACAGAACCACATGTGTGTGATTAACGCCGGTTTTAAACTTTTACTTTGAAATCTGAAGCAGGAAGTCGCCTGGGTCTCCTCGTTCTGTGACACACATACAACATCTATATGTGGCTCTTCCCGTGTGGGCTCATGTTTTTCTAGCTTGCACTCGCTATCATCGTTGTTTTACTGTCTCATTTTCTCTCTTTATCGTCTTTCATCCTCGCCTTTTGTCTCAGTCTCTCTCTTTCTCTCTGTCCCTCGTTCCTTCTTTCTCTCAGGCCACAGTTGCAACTCGTTAGCGCCCGTTTAGAAAACTTCTTTCCGGCTCATTTGGCTCTTGGCTCGTCCGCGTTGACGTTAAGCAGCGTGATGATGAGCGACTGCGAACACACGACACCTCTGTCTCCGTCGGGACTCGCAGCTGAGCACTGGGGGCCCAATTTATATTTCTCTCTCTCTCTCTTTGCTTTCTTCTTTCTTTCTTTCTGACCTGTCAAGCATGGATGTATTATTATTATTATTATTGTAACAGCTTGAGACACAGTTTTGGTGACGTCCTCCCGGGTCAAATTGACCCCGTCTGTTTTGACTGTTCCTTCTTTCCTCCCTTTCTTCTGTCTGTCCTTCCTCCCTCCCTCCTTCTCTCTTTCTTTCCTCCCTTCCTTCTTTCCTTCCTCCATCCCCCTTTCTTCGTTCCTTTCCTCCCTCCCTTCCTTCTTTCCTCTGTCCTTAGTTCCTTCCATCCTCCCTTCCTCTTTTCTTTTCTCCCTCCCTCCCACCCTCCTTCCTCCCTTCTTTCCTTTCTTCCCTCCTTTCCATCCGTTTTCCTTCCTCCCTCCTTGCCTTCATTCTTCCTCCCTTCCTTCCTCCTTTCTTTCCTTCCTTCCTCCCTCCTTTCCTTCCTTTTTCCTTCCTTCCTTCCTCCCTCCTTTCCTTCCTTCTTCCTTCCTCCCTCCCTCCTTTCCTCCATTCTTCCTTTCCTTCCTCCTTTCCTCCCTTCCTTCCTTCCTCCTCTTTTTCCTTCTTCCTCCCTTCCTTCCTTGACTCGAGGACAACAGGAGGGTTAACTTCACCATTCTACCAGTGAAGTAAAAAACCCTAACCTTTCTTTCTTTTCTTTCTTTTCATTGTTTCCTGAAGGTTTGAACCACCAGCATGCCGTTGGTGAAGAGGAACATCGAGCCCAGGCACCTGTGCCGCGGGGCGCTGCCGGATGGGGTGACCAGCGAGTTGGAGTGCGTCACTAACAGCACACTGGCCGCCATCATCAAGCAGCTGGGCAGTCTCAGTGAGTATACTGAGCTTCAAGAAGAACAGTCAATGTGTATCTTGAAGGGATTTTGGGCTCCGTTAAAAGGTGTCACATTGGGCTCCACCACCAACCAATCATGTGCAACTGCTGTAACCACACCTCTACTTGTGAGGGCTTGCAATGATTTTGTGGTTCAATACTTGATAGAAAACTGACACCCTTTGTGCTTTAGACTGTCTTTTACAGTCTAGATGTAATCTTAATGTTATATTTCTTACCACAGATTCAAACAGGAAAAACACACACAGAAACATCGTGGAGCTTTTTAGACACGTTTGGAAAAAGAAAAGAAAGGCAAACATTGAACCTAGAGGTGTGACGATAGACGATATTGGGTTCATAGAAAACTTCAATGATGAAATATATGACTGAAAAATGCTAAACAATTCAGGTGCATTTTAAATGTTTTAACTAATCATCTTTTAATAAATGTCACTTCAGTTCTACTTAAGTATGAATTATCATATACAACATGCAAGCACTGTAAAAGGTTTCCCCTCCTCCACAAACTATATAGATAGATATTTTATAGATAGAAGAATAGAAACAATTCTAATATATAAATAGAGAAATAAAAGTAAATCCTATATCACACACATACACAAGTACTGTAGAACAACATATTTATAAATCGTGTTTTAATTTGGTAGTGTGACTGATTTTACTTTTTGCATCATTAGGCTTCCATAGCTGCTCCTCCTGCCTCAGGAGATCCTCTCAGCAGTAAGAAGCTGTTAATTGACGAACTATAAGGAGGAGGGCGCTCCGTGCAACAAGGTTAATCACCCACATGGTGACTTTATGGAAAGAAGACGTGACGTGCAATTGAGCGATAGTAAAGTGATTGTTTTTGGGTTGTTTTTTTTTGCGCATTCTGAATACCGCTTCATGAGACAGCGTTCCCCTCAGCGAGATATATTGCCACATTTTAATCTCGTCAAACCCTTACGTGTGACTGCTACACTTATAAATACAGCTGGGTAAAAAAAGGACTGTGATAAGAACTATCTGGATTTTTAAAGGCTGAAGAAGTGAATTCAGACATTTTCTTCTAAACACATTAAATAGGTCATAAATGTATTTATAAAAAAGTTGTAAAAAGCAT